>NC_045548.1:55988532-56288532 GCF_009769535.1 Thamnophis elegans | reverse complement strand
CATGGTTGCCTAGTTAAGCGGTTTAGCTTCTGGTATTAATTGACTAGCTGTATCTATAGCCAATCTGGCTTTACAAGATTTGGTAGGGATGATAGAACTAGTGGCTATAAAAATACTTATTTATAAGTTTAGCAAATTCTAACACTGTTGGGTACTAAGCCTATGTAGTAGTACATACAGCACATAGCAAATTCTAACACTGGTATGCAATAGTGTATAAAGTAATATAGAATGCAAGAGCTGTAGCATTGTTCCTGTAGATTGTTTTCCTATTCCTGATAGACAGTTTCTAGATGCTACTGTGTAGGAAACAATTCATCGACTGCTGGGCAATGGGGAAAGCTTTTCCAGTTGTTTCTCTTGGTACGTTGTTCTGTGTTGAGCGTAGGTGGGTAGGACGATGCAATCTTGCACAAAAAGACTAGTTTGTCTGCAAATTCATTTTTGAACTTGAGGTAGTGCTTTAAAACTAATCCCATTGACACTGCCCCTTTTTTGTTATTAGCTAACATACAGCGGTATTGCAAAAATTTTGTACTTTCTGGTTCATTGGGCAAGGTTTATTGAGTTGCAGATGAAATAGGAATTTGAAGACATATCTTTAGCAAAAATGAACCTTAAAAGTCCGTTTAAGTTACCAGTTTCCTTCATTTACTAGAAAATAACCATTTTATACTATGGTAATATAAAATTTATTTTACCTTAGTTTGGAAACGCCATTCAATCTTAGCCGAAAATCATATAATAGCGACTGGCTGCACCACCTGACAACCCTAGCCCAGGACCGAAAACCGTGGCACCAAATTTCCATGGAAGTCGCCTATACCCACGATGGGTGAAGAGGCGTCAAGTACAAGTACAAGGAAACGCCATGGCGTGATTCCAGTTTTTTATTTCCTAAGAAGAAAATCTGTCATACTTCAAGAACTATTTTAGTTATTTTGCTTTGGGAGTAGAAATTTACTTTCTTTATTAGTATGGTAGCAAGCCAATAACTGCAGAATCATCTTCCATCTGTTAAAAACCTGCTTGTGATGCAGGTTGGTTATATACTTATTGCAACTTGTAGTAGAACAGTATAATATATTCATTAATCACCTTTTTTTTAAATGTCAAGATTAGAAAGTGAATATTACAAGCTGTTTTTTTAAAGTTTAAAATATAATTGTGTAAGTACAAAATATGACATTGTCTTCCACTTTCAAATGTGTAGCTTGCATTTGCTAAACTGTCAGCCTTTCCTTTGCTGCTTCCATAATTTTCAGATGAATGAGTAGTCTAATCATTCTTTGGAGTTCAGAAAGCAAACAAAGTTGAAGTTATAAACAATGATGTTTTTCTGTTAGGATTAAAACAATCCTTTTGTTTTACAGCTGAACGAGCTTTAGATACCATGAATTTTGACGTCATTAAAGGCAAGCCAGTGCGTATCATGTGGTCTCAACGTGATCCATCTCTTCGAAAAAGTGGTGTTGGCAACATTTTCATTAAAAACTTGGATAAATCAATTGATAATAAAGCTTTGTATGATACATTTTCAGCTTTCGGAAACATCCTCTCTTGTAAGGTGAGTGGAAAGAAAGAAAAAAAATGGGGAAATGCTTCAGATTGGAAATAACACTATTAGATTCAATTGATCTCACAAGTATTCCAATATTTTCACAGGTCGTGTGTGATGAGAATGGCTCCAAAGGCTATGGGTTTGTACATTTTGAAACACAAGAAGCTGCAGAAAGAGCTATTGAAAAAATGAATGGAATGCTGCTTAACGATCGTAAAGTGTGAGTACAAAAGTATTTTTCTTTGAACTTTTAAAAGTTTAAATCATGTTTAGAGAAATCTCATTTTACAGAAATCTAAATCAGACACCCTTGTTCCAATGTTGATTTACATTATCAGAAATATATATATTCAGGGAGGGGAAAAAAGAGGGAAAACTTATGTATTGCATAGGAACTGTGAGGGACATAACATGTCACAATCAGGAGGAGTCAAGACCACACTGCTATGTTTCCCTGGATGGGAAAGCACAGCAGGGTAATATAATTGCTCCATTCTGAGCAGTCTGTTGTAAGACAGGAGACTAGACAAGCTTAGTACTCTGCTATTTCCCTGAAGGTGTACTGCAGTGTGCTATGGCAGCTGCTCGCATGCAGGGAAATGACACAACCTATGGGTGAGCACCTCCGGGATTGATCATAAAGAGTATTCCTTTAGACATAGTCATGTAGTGAGCATTTTCAAAATACCTAATTAGCTTCTTGTCTTGCCTTTAAAAACTAGATTTGTTGGAAGGTTTAAATCACGCAAAGAACGGGAAGCAGAGCTTGGAGCTCGCGCTAAGGAGTTCACTAATGTTTACATCAAGAATTTTGGAGAAGACATGGATGATGAGAGACTGAAAGAACTCTTTGGCAAGTTTGGTAATGTCTTGATCTTTTCATGTATATAAAAACGAGAAGAGTTGGTATCTTACTATAATATTTCTACCCAACTGCAACTCCCTAATAGCTTATATTTATTAGATTTGCATGCTGCCCATCTCATTAAAACATTAAATGATAATGATAATTCATAATTGAAAGATGGGGAAAGGGAGCACGAAGTACACGGAGTGAGGTGGGTTCTTAATCCAATAGTCACCTTTAGAGGGTGTATTCTCTTTGGAACCCAAGGCCAACTGACTAATCCAGGTCTTCAGGCCCTTACAGAAGGTCGGGGAGGATGCGGATCTCGGTGGATACAGTGTTCCAAAGGGCAGAACCATGGCAGAAAGGGCTCTTCTGGTCTCACCCTGCCAAAATTCCTTGACTGACAGCTCCGCAATATGCCCTTTCTCCCAGCATGGGTGGAATGGGCCAATCCTAATGGGCTGAGATGGTTCCTCAGCCTGGGCCCATGCTAAGGAAGGGCTTTAAAGGTGATAACCAACACCTTAAATTGTATTTGGAAGAAAACCAGCAGCCAACGCAACTCATAAAACTGGTGTAACGTAGACTAACCTAAGACCCCAAGAAATGCCTGCCCCACTTGTAGCTTCCGAATATACATGGAGGGTACCCTCATGCAGAATGCATTGCAATAGTCCAGCTTTTAACTGGAGATAGCAATAACTGAACTAGTAACATTCTACATAGGAATTAAAGAATGTTATTTTGTGGTTACTGATTTTAATTCATTATATATATAAAGAATAAACTACCATAATTACTTCAACCAACCATATATATTCACAGCTAAGCTGACAGTCGAATTATTAATCAAAATACCATGGAAAAATGTATCATTCAGGGATAAGCTAATTCATATTTGTCATGGTGTTTTTGTCAAAAACTCAAGGATCTTCTTATGGATGGGCTTATGCTTGAATACACTGTATGTTTAACTAGTTATGACACCTACATTTCTCAGATTATCCCACAAGTATATAAATAAACCTATGTCAAAATATCATTAATAAGTTCAAATACGTTAAAATTGTACCAAATGAACATTCAGAGGAACCCAGAATTGTTTGCCCCACAGATTTACACTCTGTTTCTGACTTAACCCCTTTAAAACATAAATGCCTGATGCGCTACATTAAATAGCCACGTTAAATAATAGTTTTAACATTGGACACAATATGTAAGCAACATAGTCTTCTCCAACTATACCATTGATGTCCTGATCCGGGATGCTTGGATTTTAATTGAACCCATTTGGAGGGCATTAGATAAGGGAAGGGTTTTCCAAAATAAAAAAATACGTTGTCCAAAAATATGTTCAGTAGTATTTTTTTTACAGTTACTGTAATGTCTGAGAAAGACAAAATGGATTTATTGTTGGTCTTTCTGATGCTCTCCCATCTGGGAGAATCTTTGTAAACTATGGCACAGATTTTCTCTAAATATGGGTGAATGGCAAATATATGTAACAAATTTTGTATGCTTTATAGGACCTGCCTTGAGTGTGAAAGTTATGACTGATGAAAGTGGAAAATCCAAAGGCTTTGGCTTTGTCAGTTTTGAAAGACATGAGGATGCCCAAAAAGTAAGACTGCATAGGATTGTGTGCAAACTGGAATATTGTGGTGACCAATTTAACTTTGGGATCTTTCTTGTTTCTGTTGATACACATCACACTACGTTAAGTCTTGTCTGTGCTTTTTGCAATATTGATTTCATATTATCAAATCTTTTATAAGAATACAGTATGCTTTGAGTATAACACATTTTATATTGAGTTACAGCAGTTTAAAGTATATTTTTTATTTATAAAGGCTGTAGATGAGATGAATGGAAAGGAACTCAACGGGAAGCAAATATATGTTGGACGAGCTCAGAAAAAAGTTGAAAGACAAACAGAGCTTAAACGCAAATTTGAACAAATGAAGCAGGATAGGATTACAAGATACCAGGTAAATTTTCACTTTGATCGTTTTTGCTGAATGTTTACATTTTCTACAGTTTATGACATTCTTTTTTTCCTTCCCCAAGGGTGTAAACCTATATGTGAAAAATTTAGATGATGGAATTGATGATGAACGTCTGCGCAAAGAATTTTCACCATTTGGCACAATAACTAGTGCAAAGGTAAGCAACTCAGTTGGAGTCAGAAAATGGCTTATCTGTCACGTTATCAATCCAGTCAGTAGATTATATGGAAGGACCACATAGTTCAAGTGTACATCTGTATTAACAGTCAGTCAGTCAGTCAGTCATAAGTAGAAGTGGAAACGGTTACAGTCTACAGCAGAGGTGTCAAACTCAAGGCCCGAGGGCCAGATCTGGCATGCAAGGGTACTTAGATCTGGCCCACGGAGCTGCCTGAAAACAGTGAAGGGCTTGGTGCTTTTGCCAGCGAAAAGGACTCCCGAGCTTCATTTTCAGCTGCCACAGCCTCCTACAACCTTCTGCCAGTGAAAATGGAGCTCAGGAAGGACGCCCAAGCTCTCTTTTCTCTGGCAGAGTGTTGCAGGAGGCCATAGCAGTTGAAAATGGAGCTCGTGAGCCCCTTTTCACTGGCAGAAGCACCATGGGCCACCACACGTGCCCCCGACAGAAGTGACATCGAGCTGGCCACCCAACCTGGCCCCCAGGGTCAAACAATCTTGATGCGGCCCTCAATGAAATTGAGTTTGACACCCCTGATCCATACAGACATACAGTGTGATGCAGTGCTCAGATACAATGTTTTTTTAAGCTTGTGTGTTTCTTTTGATAGGTCATGATGGAAGGAGGCCGCAGTAAAGGATTTGGGTTTGTCTGCTTTTCTTCACCGGAAGAAGCAACCAAAGCAGTAACAGAAATGAATGGTAGAATTGTGGCCACCAAACCACTATATGTGGCTTTAGCTCAACGTAAAGAGGAACGCCAGGCTCACCTCACCAACCAATATATGCAGAGAATGGCAAGTGTGAGAGCAGTGCCCAATCCTGTTATCAATCCTTACCAACCAGCACCTCCTTCAGGTTATTTCATGGCAGCTATCCCGCAGGTATGATTTGAACCTCTCCCTATTAAGCTTAAATTCCATATCTATCTATCTATCTATCTATCTATCTATCTAGCTATCTATCTATCTATCTATCTATCTATCGTATGTAGCTTTGTACGAGATACATGGTGGCTATTAAAATAATTGTCTCTACTACTTTAGAAAGCCTTCAGAATTTTTAAGCTTTTAGTTAAGCTTAAATGAAATAATGCTTAATTTCATAATAAATTTCATAATGCTGCAGCCTTGTGAATACTGGCTTGAGCTCCTGAAGGAAAGGCAGAATATGAATCAACTTTTTTCCCCCCTTTAACAGACACAAAACCGTGCAGCCTATTATCCTACCAGCCAGATTACTCAACTTAGACCAAGTCCTCGCTGGGCTGCTCAGGGTGCCAGACCTCATCGTAAGTGACTCCGTTTTCTTACAGTATTTATTTATTTGTATTTGGAATTTAGATAATTTCCCCCCTCACAGAGTGACTCTGGTGATGTACAATTAAAGCACAAAATCCTAATCCTAAAGACTGAATAAACATGTAAAACAGCCAGATAAAAAACAAGAACAGAATAAGCTACAAGGTGGGAGGAGGGCTGTTTAGGTGCTAACCATCTAAGGATTGCATGCTGCTCAGTGAGTTATATGCACGTTGGCAGGGCCAAGTCTTTAAGCTCTTTTGAGGGGAGAAGCATTTACCTGTGAAGGGAGAGTATTGCAGAGGGTGGAAGCCACGACAAAGAAAGCCTGGACTCTGCCAGATGAACTGTGGGTTTACTTTTATTAATTTCTAAAATACATGCTACAATTATCTTAAAAGCAGCTTTCCAGAATATGCCAGGTGCCATCCGCCCTACAGCTCCCAGACCACCATTTAGTACCATGAGGCCAGCTTCACAAGTTACACGAGTCATGTCAACACAGCGTGTTGGTGAGTTCTGAAGGGTTTTTTACTTTGATTTTAACAAAACAAGGCAAGTTGGAAACATTGGCAGTAAGGAAAGAAAAATACAAAGAAGGATAGTGAGATAGTGTATCTAGTTTGCTTTAATTCTCCTTTTTTGTCGCTTATGTTATGCATAATGTTATTATACCAAAAAGGGATTGCGTGATGGATATGTATATACTCTAATTACATCAGGGTAATTCATGAAACATGCAGTTCAGTTGAACTTTCAAGTTTGAATGTCATATATTTTTTTAAACCCTTAAGCAAAATTTGTGCAAGCAGACTTAGCGTAGTATACTTGAAAAGTGTTGTCTCTTAGATTGAAATCTTTTTTTTTCAGCAAACACATCAACACAGACCATGGGTCCACGTCCAGCAGCAGCAGCCACTGCAGCCACTCCAGCTGTACGCACTGTCCCACAGTATAAGTACGCTGCGGGGGTTCGCAATCCTCAGCAGCATCTTAACACACAGCCTCAGGTTGCTATGCAGCAGGTAAGCATGAAAACTATGGGACAACCTTAAAAGTTGGGGTAACAGCTGGAACCTAGGTATAGTTAGAAGTATCTAAAACACATTAAAATAAATTGTGAAACCAGGCATTGGATGGATTTCTAGTCAAGATTTCTTTATTACTCAAGAAAAGGATGAACTTGCTGGCCATGTGGTAAAATTGTTTTGTCAGTAAGCTCATTTGTATCTCCAAGTAGAGTCTGTTATGCTCTAGTGTAGGGCTGTCAAACTCCCAGCCCATGGGCTGGGTGCATCACACCCATGCCTGGTTTAGCGAATGGGGGAGGGATCCCAATATGTCACGTGACATTGCCATGACGACATTCAGATGCAGCGTTCTGCTCTGTGATATTCAGATCTGAGTGATTGAATGAGTACCATATTTTTCGGAGTATAAGACGCACCGGAGTATAAGTAAGATGCACCAAGATTTTGAAGAGGCAAATGAAAAAAAAAAGTTTTTGCACTCTGCAGACTTCCCAAAAACATCAAAAAAAGGGCATGAATACCCTTTAGGAGGCTTCCAGAGTGTCCAGGGGAGGGGGGTGTGCAAAAAACAGCCAGTTTTCCGCTCATTTATCCCCTCCCCAGCCCCCAGGAGCACTCTGGAAGCCTCCTAAAGGCTATGCGTGGCCATTTTTGCAGAGGGGGCGGGGTTTCGGGAGGCCAAAAATATTGTATTCAGTGTATAAGACGCACCCAGATTTGTTGTTCAAGTTGTTCAATGTTCTGAAATTCTAGCCTGCTGTCCATGTACAAGGTCAGGAACCATTGACTGCTTCCATGTTGGCTTCTGCCCCTCCACAAGAACAAAAGCAGATGTTGGGTAAGTTGCAATTAATATCATGTGAACATGGGAGAATGGGAAAGCAGGTTTTGGTGTGTCATGTTAAGGGCCTGAAGGAAAGCTACAGCAATGTATTTGAACTGAGTGCAGAAGGAAGATAACAGCTGGTGGCACCGCCTATTTATCATTGCAAGTAGCTCAGTTTTTCCTACTGCATTATCTAAATGCGAGGAGTGAAATTTAATTTCTGTAAGCAGAAGTTTTCTATGCCGGCATGCATTTTGGATTCAGTCCTCAGATGAGTCATGTATCTCTTTTGACATTTTTTTTAAATGTTGACATTATTTAAATTTCCACTATTACATATTGGGTTAACTCAGCTGAAAGTTACATAGAGGAAAGAGAATGTTCAAGTGTGGAAGAAGCTAGTTACAGAGTTAAAGGATCAAGGAGGATTTCAAGAGAAGCAATGTCTTAATAATCCAAATCATTTTATTGATAATGGCATTAATTGTTCAAAATTTCAGTCTTTAAGATCCTACTGCTATAAGCATTTTTTGAGTTTATTCTTGTAACTAGCTTGTTCTGCCAAAAGAAAAACTTTTGTAGTACTGGAATGGAACTAATGAAATAGTTCCATTTAGGATAGTTACACAGATCATGCAGTCTTGTAAAGTCATGAATTGTGAATTGTTTTCTAGGAGAACGTCTGTTCCCTCTTATCCAAGCCATGCACCCTACTTTGGCGGGTAAAATAACTGGTATGTTGCTAGAAATTGACAACTCTGAACTTCTTCACATGCTTGAGTCTCCTGAATCTCTTCGTTCGAAGGTAGGCAGATTCTTCAGTTTATGTTGGTTTTCTTTTTTTGGAATCCAGCCTATTTTCCTTTTTAATAGAAATAGTAGTAATCCAGTTTTTCCCTTAACCAGGTTGATGAAGCTGTAGCCGTACTGCAAGCCCATCAAGCTAAAGAAGCTGCTCAGAAAGCAGTTAATAATCCAGCAGGAGTTCCAAGTGTCTAATGTAAGTCTTTATGAGAATAGGCTTCATATGGGAAATAAATTAGGGTCGCATTTCATTTCAAGCAGTTGGCTTTGCTGCATCATAATAGACTGTTAACTTTTATCCAGTATAATGGAAGTCCAGTTAGGAGTTTTATTCATGCTGAGTTTCCTTAGCAACAATTATTACTGTATCCATATCCTGAGATCTAGATAACTATAGATAAAGATTTCCATGTAGAACAATGGGAAGCTCATTGCTTGGCAAGTGACAGATTATTACTGGAATTCAACTATGGGATTTGTATTACAGCCATTGGTTTTTGGCTCAAAACAAGATTTATCAGTGATAGATATAAGGCCATAGATGTTGCAGCCTTAATTTTGTCAGAATTGAGAAGTATATATGGCCAATGTATGAAATCTGTAGGCTCGCAGGATTAATTTAGAAAACCGTGTTCAGACATTCAGAAAGCCAATGGCATGTATCTAGCTTCCAGTCATTCTTAATGGAAATATTTAACTAATATGGCCAGATGCCTTTTCCGCTTCTTTAATTTTTGTTCATGATGAGATGGTAGCAACCGGTGAGCTTCACAGTTCTCCCATCACATGTTTGCTTTAGTGGCCATTTCACCTGCAGTTTGAAGAATGGATTTATTAAGAGGGTACAGAATGCTTTTGAGACTTAGAAATAATGCGCTAACAGTGAAATGGGCCTCAAGATAATGTGTTTCTTTGTTCTTATAATTTTTCATTACAGAAGACCCAGGACTACGTATTATTATATCGCTTCACCGAAGAAAAAAATCTAAACATGGAAAAACTACTAAATATTGAGAAAAACATTGCAAAATATAAAATAAATAAAAAAAGGAAAGGAAACTTTGAAGCTTATGTACACAACAAATGCCAGGACTAGCAAAACTGCTAGTCCTAGATTACCTATTGATTTAAAATCCAAAAAAAAAATAGCAAAAGTTAAAAAACAAATTAATGTTTTATAAACCCGGGGAAAAGAATTTTCAGCACAGTACAAAAAATTTAAAGCATTCCTTTCTTTAATTTTGTAATTTACTGTGGAAAAGCTCAGAATATCACTACTGTTGTAGTTAGCAGTAAGGATTGATAGCTGAGCAAAGAACCATAATTTGGATTATAAAATTCTTGCTTTAATAAAAATTCCTTAAACATTGGCATTTTGAATTTTCTTTTTTTTTCTTTTAATGACCTTGTCAAACAATAGCATGAATTTATAGAGTCCTATACTACAAGTTCAGATAATTTTATATTACACTATTAACAGGTTGATTGTAAATTTGAAAATGGACTATAAACAGCTCGTTTTATTCTTAATAATTCTGAAAGAAAACAGTTGGTTTATTCAGGTTATTAACTAAAACTGAATGGATACTCATTGGCTATTTTTAGTTTAATTAATTTCAGTAATATTCTTAGGGATATACTAAAATATAATATAAATAGGTTTAAATTAATCCCTCATTGCTATTTTAAAAACTATTACATATGGTAATCGGAATAGATTCAGAATGTTCATAATGACAGCAGACCTGATAAAATAGGTAGATGAATTAGAGCAAATATTGACAGTGACACTGCCTGAATTAAATGAGGTAACATTCAAATATTTGTAAGAAGTCAGAGTAAGGTAGTAAATTGAACCGGATGCACTGGTTCTTTTTTCAAATCAATATTTTCCCATTGTTGCATAGTTTAATCAAGCTGGGATTAAATAATTACTGTTGAATAAGAGCAAAGTAATGGAACACAGGACACCAAAAGCAGTTGTTTGCTACTCATTTGTGAGCATCCGGCTATGTAGTTAGGATAAATGTTATTTATTTGATAATCTGTGCTGCAGCATGACATTAAGACACTGAATTCTTATGGAAATGGATACACACTTTTAGCTTAGGCAGTAGGTAGCATCTCTTCAGTTTTTCTACTTATGGCATATATGCGTATGCCACCAGTTGGTGGTGTAGTCCTGAAAGTATTTGAGAAATAAGACTATTATATAAATAATCAAGCTGGATCCATTCTGTGACTGGCTTGGTTCACCTATCATCAGTTCTTGCCTGAGGAGCCGAGGTGGCGCAGTGGTTAAATGCAGCACTGCAGGCTACTGCTAGATCAGCAGTTCAGCGGTTCAAATCTCACCGGCTCAGGGTTGACTCAGCCTTCCATCCTTCCGAGGTGGGTAAAATGAGGACCCGGATTGTTGGGGGCAATATGCTGACTCTCTGTAAACCGCTTAAAGAGGGCTGAAAGCCCTATGAAGCGGTATATAAGTCTACTGCTATTGCTATGTGACCAGCCCATTTTCATTTCAATTCTTTTACTCTCTTGATGTATACTTTTGTTTGTTCTATAATCCATGTGCAGGACTTTCTAGCTTTCCTTGTAATGCCGAGCATGTATCTTTCCATGGCTCTTTGCGCCACTCTCAGCTTTTCTATCAATTGTGAGGTTAGTGTCCATGATTCACTGCCATATGTTAGAGCAGGTAGCACACACTGATCGAAAACTTTTCTCGTCAGGCAAAGGGGGAGGAGGTTCTTGAAAATTATGCTTAGCTTGCCCAATACCTGCCAATCACATTTAACACACTATTCAATTTCCTTTATTGTATCACCTTCCATTGAGATCCGTTTGGCCAAGGTATATGTAGTGGTCTACATCGACCATTATATGGATCCCACTTGATAAAAAGCATCCATGGAAGAGACCTAAAACAAGATGGATTAACATCAAATATTGTGGGTCCAATTAGTAAAAGAAAGCACAGGACTGTATTGGCTGGAAACATGCAGAAGAGGTCTTCATCCTGCAGTGGATAGATACTGACTAAAATGATGATGATGATGATATAAATAATAGGTATTTGTTTATACTGTTCACTCAAATCTTAAATTGTGCAATTTTAGCTATTGTACAAATTGTAGCCCTGAAAAGACAAGATTCCTGCTTGAACAAGGAGAGTGAAGACAGCTTACACTGTTCTGGATGTGCTTATTTTGGGTCGGCTGAACTTATACAAAAGTTTGTGATCACACCAAATGTGAAGCACTGAGTGGAAGAATAGCTGACATCTTACTGATGCTTATACATTCTGTAATTTCTTAGGAAGACTGGCAGTACGTTTGAGAAATCTTTTGAGCTGTGTTCCACCTTTTTGAGCATAACACTTCACTATAAGCATTTGTTGTTTCTCCAAGCTTGTTTCTGGGATCAAGTATTCCAGGCTTTGACAATGGTGGGGTCAGGAGAGTAACTTCAAAAATTGGAAGACAGATGAAAACGTGTATAGAAATCGAGAGAGATCAATGGCAAAACCTCCAGCTTTGGCACCTTACCAGAACATTCCATGTTACTACTGGTATCACTGCAAGAACAATTTCCAAAATGGGCCCTTAAGTTGCTTAATTAATCTTCAAGAAGATGATGCTTTTCCAAGAAATAATATCTTTATGTCTCTGGCACACAAGCTCAAGATCCCAAGTCACTTGATTCCTATTTTCGATTATACTATACTGGTCATCTAAACTCGAACTGCTATTAGTATCAAAGGAATCTTTTTCTGTAACCAAAAACCAGTAACTAACAATACTCAACAAAAATTAAAAATATCTAGATTAATGGTACAGTAAAACAACTAATCTATAGATTCATATTAGAGAGTTGGTGTTAAACGTTGCTCACTATATTGTCATAAAATGCAGCTATCTTACAAGCAGTAAGCCACACCTCTTAGAAAGTTTGCCAGAAGGAATAAAATAAGCTTATACAAACTCCTATTAAAAAAAAGATGGCAAGACACACTTAAATACTTAATGCTGGGAGATAGCAAGATTTAGCCAGAGATTAAAGATACGCCAAGCATGAATCTCCATCTTGAGTAAACTATCCTCCAGTCACAGAGATGTTACGGACACAGTTGGGAATATGAAAAGGAAAATGTAGTATTTCTTGAGGATAATAGGACACAATCTTAAAGGAACTCCATATAAAGTTGAGCCAAATACCTGCCAATCACATTTAACATACTATTCAATTAACACTATATCAAATTGATGACTCAAGAATGAAATGAGTAATTTTAAGCAGAAATGCAAATCACTTTACTGTTTGCATTGCAAATTTACCCGAAGCTCTCTTACCTGATCCAGGACATACAAACACCATATGGTTGAAAGCACTTGATCGGCCCAATGTTGCTGTGTGTCTGTTGTCAATGTTCAGAAGTGGGCTGCTGCCAGTTCGGACTGGTTCACCCAAACCAGTAGTTCCGACCACCGGCTGCCCTCCTGCCCTGCCCTGGTGCTATCCTGCTCTATATATCTCAATTTCTGGCTCACTTGCCCCATCCACACAGCCCAGCTGATTTCCGTGCCTCCCCTGTTCTACTCACAATGGCTGCCTGAGAAGGTGTGCTGGAAACCGCGTTCAAGTGTGGAAAGTGTATGAGCAAAGCGCACGTGCGTGTGTGCGTGCACTCACATTTTCAGTTCTGCATTAGGCAAACCAGTTGTAAAATGTGAAGCCCACCTCTGTCAATGTTGTTCAATATTGACAACTACTTTATCTCCTAATCATTAGAAGCAATATTGCAGTGTGTTCTTGAGGCTGTTTGGTGTCTGGGATAAGGTACCATTTTCATAAAACAAAATTAGCGCTGATGATGTTACCTACTTTGGTAATTACTGTCTGCAAAAAAGTAATCAAGCTCAGACAACACCAAGGACCTCACAGGGAAAATTTTCTCAAGTTATTTAGGAAGATCAGAAACTGGAAAATACAAGGATTTACAGTTATTATGTAAAAGATGGAAGCAAAGAGGCTACTGAACAGGCCTACTTTGATCGCTTTCTGAGTTGGGATGCAGTTTAAGTTACCTCAATGGGTTGCATCTTATTTAGAATCTTTTTTTTTTTTTGGAATTTTTTTTATTTTAATTGAACAAAAACACACAGAAAAAAAGAATCATCCTTCATTACATCTTGTAGAAAGCGTGTCGATTGGTTACAGATAACTTTCGTGCATTTCTTCCACAGTCATTACTTATAGTTCATATTAGATTATACACTTTAAGTCAAAAATCTTGTATACTTACTATCAATGTACCACAATTCTCATTTGACTACAATTATTTGAACATGCTTTTATCTCAAATCATTCATGCTTAAAGACATAACCACATAATGGCATTCATTAGCTATTTCAAAAAGTCCTCCAATAACATTACACCTTTATAACATCTTTTAAATAAAAGTCAATTAATAAAGTTTCTAAACTTCCCCCCACCCATTTTTTTCCAACTCACTGATTAAAATTTATATCCAAGTTATTTTTGCCAATACCATAGCATGTATCAGTGATGTGCGGTGAGGTTTATGGCTGGTGAGGCACTGACACAGGAGTTCCAAATTTTTTATATATTTGTGGACTTAAACTCCCAGAATTCCACAGCCAGGCATGCTCAGTTCCGATTTAAAGCAACAGCATTTGTTTTTCTCCTTTGTGAAAAAGTTTCCTTTATTCTTTTTCTTCTCCCTCCCCCTCCTTCCTCCTTCTCTCCCTCCCTCCCCCCCTCTCTCAAACAGACACGCACACAGAGTAGTTGGATTGGACTATCTCTCATACCCCTTCCCTCTCTCACTCACTCTCAAACAAACACAAACACAGAAGTTGGATTGGAGCCAATCCGAGCCTTTGATTGCAGGCGGAGCCAAACTTGTAATCAGTGAAGCTGGGTTTATATAGTTTTATCCAGCTGTGTGTGTGTATGTGTGTGTGTGTTTGAAAAGGCAACGTGGCTCTGCCTGCAATCAAACTACACTTGGGGAGAGATCTACACTTGAGGATAAAATTTGAATTTCTCTCCCTCCCTCCGACCAACACATACCTTTTCCATCTGTTTCAGAGAGGATTTCAACTCTGCTCTTGCCTGTCATCATGAAAAGAAAAAAAATGTAAAAGAAAAAGAAAAAGCTAGATCAGTCTGACCTCAGCTCTTGCCTTTTTCTTGCCTTTATCGCTAATAGCGACTACGACTCTTGTCTTCCAGGCCTCTCTTACTTTTATTTTGAATTTACTTGAACACAAGTTCTTTTATGGTCTTCAAAGGGGAAGGGTTCTGTTCCCCACTTTCTTTCTTTCCCTGCCAAACTAATTCTTGGAGGCACCTGTGAAAACAGTTCATGCCCTTGGTTCTTTATCAGTTTCTGTAAACAAGTTGCAAACCCTTCAGCTGCAAAGTTAGTGAAGTCAAATAAGAAGAGAGATACGTTGTTTCAAAACCCCAGCTTCTGACCTCTGAGTGGCAGTTAATTTTCACCTTCTATAGGAAACAGTAGTAGGAAGAATTATTAAAATAAAAAGGAAGGTTTTAATTCAGAAATCAAAAAAATAAAGCAACAAGAAGCAGAAGAAAAAAAATCAATCCATTCATTTTAAGAGGAGAGATGAAGAACGTTACGAGCATTTCAATCCACAAAAAATAGTTACAAAAAAAAATTTCCACAGCGATCCCATTAGGATTATTTTCGCCGCTCAGTTCTTTTGTTTAAGGATCTAATTTGGCTTTAAAGAAACATTTCTTTGGGCAGTCTTTAGCAAAATAGAAAAAATACCTCACCAGATGGACTCACTTTCTCTTTTCACTTCTACTTCTACTCTGAGACCGCCATTGACAGTTTTGCCACTATATATATATATATATATATATATATATATGTGTGTGTGTGTGTGTGTGTGTGTGTGTGTGTGTGTTTTCATTTGTGCTGATAAATAAATAAAGGGAGCCTAGTATAGATCTATTTCAAGCTATTTAGCTCTCATCGCATCTCATCTCATATATATATATATGCTCCATATGTGAGTTAAGATTCTAAATAAGATGGAGGAGCCATGTCGCGATGTTACAGCGTGCAGTCTCGATACTCGATATATATATACTGTAAGTAGGAATAGGTATATATCAATGTTTTAAGACTCTTAGCTTTTCCCTACAAGACTTTTCTACAATCAAAAATCACTAATAAAGTTTTCAAATGTTATTTACAGACTGTTTGGAGTTTACTAAAATGTTTTTAATGCCATTTCACCTGTTCTAAAGCCTGCTCATTCCTCAGCCAGAAGCCTCCAGCCAATCCTGAGGTTTCCAACACACATTCCTAGCATCTAATTTACATACAGTGATCAGGAGTTTACTGGTTGTAGTTCATTAAATGAAGCAGGATAATAGGCATGGCCCACCTACTAGAAATGTCTTGGTTGGGTGGAAGTAGTAAGCTTTATGATCTATTGTAAGAGCAAAAAACTAGGCAAAACCTTCCTGAGTCCACTCCTTTAACTGTGTTATTTATTAAATACCACCATCTGACTTTGACCAATATCTTCCATATAAGAACTGTGGTGGTGCAGTGATTAGAGTGTAGTAGTGTAGCTAATTCTGCTGACTGCCGGCTGCCAGGAGTTTGGCAGTTTGAGTCTCACTGGCTCAAGGTTGACTCAAGCCTTCCATTCTTCAGAGGTGGGTAAAAACCCAGATTTTAGAGGGCAATGTGCTGATTCTGCAAAACCACTTAGAGAAGGCTGGAAAGCACTGTGAAGCGGTATATAAGTCTAAGGGCTATTGCTATTGCTATTTTAAAAGTGAAAGAAAATTTACCCACCCAACAATGCTCCATGAAATCAGAAAGAAATCTCATAGGGTCTCTGAATGTCAATCCACTTTTGCTGGGTATTTCTATAGAACTCAAAAATTGTTGCCTTTTACTCGACCTCATTAGCCCTTCAAGGTTGTTCAGACAAGCATATCAATGAATATTACTATTTTGTTTTATTGTAAATCACATTAATAGAATCTTGCAAGTTGGAAAGTATTCCTCTGCTTTCCTTTTACTCTGAAAAACTAGAGAAGGTCCCTTATGAAGGGCTTCCCATATTTCCTTTGGACTGAAGATACCTTTGTAATAGTGGCAAATACCTAAGATACCTTGTGCATTATGGTTGTCTAGTTTGTGGCTATTGTATCCAAGTTCATTCCCACATACTATTGCATTTTTTCGTCTTCAAAGGTTTATCTTTCAATCATTACAGCTTCTTTCCATAGAAGATTGTACAGGTTTTTTCCATAATTGCTTACAAAGTGGTTCTTCAAAGGACATTAGAAACTTTATTTTCTGTTCTTACTTCTGGCTACTTCCTAGAGCATTCTTTTACTTTTATGTTAATTTGAACCATTAACTGCAATTGATCTTTCCTGGTTGAAAATATGTTTTTGATTAGTATCTTCTGATGAATTAGTGAATCTTTTTGAAGATCCGCCATATGTTGTGTTCCTCTGGGATAAAATAGTGCTTTTATCTCACTTCCAGTTTCTTCCTAAAATTTTCCTTCTTTTAATATAAATCAGGAAAGTCTTGCTTTTTTTTTTTTTTCCTTCTGAGTCATTCTCAAAAAATTCTTCACACTCTCTACAAAAATAGCAAGCTTTGGCTCTTTTTCCTGACAGAGCTTTTTCTTTCTAATAAATGTCTCCTGATTTGTTATGGGCAACTGAAGATTGGTTTGGTCATCTTACACAACTGATAGCATGTTTGATTATTACTACTGTCTTCTTGTCTGGCCTTTTTGATGAGCTTCTACCATTTTAAGTGTTGGGGCTCAATGAGTAGGATCCTCAGTGATTTATGCTGTGTCATCTTAGGATCTAGCAGTTTTGAGATCTCTTGTGCTGCAACTTGATCACAGATTCTGACCTCCATAAGACACTACCTTCTGGAAATTGTGGCTTTTTGTCAGGCTTTTTTTTTATAAATCTGAAACAAGAAACAATTCAAGAAACAATTCTGACAAGAATTGTCAGAAAAATTGTATTTATTAGAAGGAGGGCTATGGTTATAAGGCAATTCTAGAGTGCTTTACTTTCTAATGAGATGTTTGTGTATGCATACAGTACACTTATTCATAAAAAAGATAAAAGGTTCCCCTCACACGTATGTGCTAGCCGTTACTGACTCTAGGGGGTGGTGCTCATCTCTGTTTCAAAGCCGAAGAGTCAGCGCTGTCCAAAGACCTCTCAGTGCTCATGTGGCTGGCCTGATTAAACACCAAAGGTGCATGGAACGCTGTTAACTTCCCACCAAAGGTGGTTCCTATTTTTCTACTTGCATTTTACATGCTTTCAAACTGCTAGGTGGGCAGAAGCTGGGACAAGTAACAGGAGCTCACTCCGTTATGCGACGCTAGGGATTCGAACTGCTGAACTGTCGACCTTTCTGATTAACAAGCTCAGCATCTTAGCCACATTTTCTAGTGGTGTTATGGTGGCCACAAAGGAGAGGAGACCTGTTGCTTTTATAAGGAAGGGCAGCCTGCATCTGCTTTTTGCTTTGATGATTGTCAGTTTCTTTGTCAGTCTGCAAGCTGATGTTTAAACTAGATTTGAGCTGGCAGCGCTGTCATCGTTAATCTACTTGTTCTACCTCCAGTAATTACAGCTTGTTCTTCACCTATACATGAGAGGTACATAGATCACAGGCAGAGAACAAGATGACATAACTGGTTCTTCAAGTGGTCATTTGTTAATTCACACACACACATCTCCCATTTGCTAGTTTCTCTGTTGGCCTCAAGAAACTGAGGAAGATCACTGAGGGAGCCTGGGGCCAGCTAAGGATCATCCTATGTCAGAAGCTAGAAATTTCAAAGCAAATCACCAAGCTATCGTCAGTCTTCAATGATAAACCATAATATTATAATCTAATACCTATCCCTGATTTAAGATGCAAATGTAAGAGACTGAAAGAAAGGTAGATGTTGGAGAAAACAAGACATATTGGATAAGAATAAAACATGATACCTGGGAGAGTTTTGCATTGTCTTATACATGCAGTTGGATTTATTTGGTAAGAAACTAAGTTCTTACACCAACAGGAGGAGATTCAAAGGGTTTTTCGTGAATTCTTTATAGGATTGTACACGAATGATAAAATCCAAAGCTTAGATATAGATAGATACCTGGATAAAGAAAAAATACCCATAGTTAAAGACGAGCAGAGGGAAAGATTGAATCAACCAATAACCTCGGGGGAAATTCTCCAGGTAATTAAACAGCTAAAAGCATGGAAAGCACTGGGTACATATGGCTTGACAGCGGCTTACTACAAAAATTTGCAATTAGAAATGGCAGAACCGCTTAAGGAATTATTTAATAAGATCCAAATGGAAGGGAAGGTACCTCCATCTTGGAAGACAGCCTTTATATCTTTGATACCCAAAGAAGATCAAGATCTTATTCAACCAAAAAATTATAGACCCATATCATTACTTAATATAGATTATAAAATTTTCACTAACATACTAGCGAATAGGTTAATGTTGGCTATTCAGTAGTTGATTCATAATAATCAAACAGGTTTTATTCAAGGGAGACAAATGAGGACTAACGTAAGACTAATTCTCAATACATTAGAATACCTGGGGAAGAACAACCAAATCCCTGCTGCGCTTATATTTTTAGATGCTGAAAAAGCCTTTCATCGAGTGAATTGGCAATTCATGCTGAAAATATTGCAAAAAATGCAAATAGGAGAGCACTTTCTAAAATCAATTAAAGCAATATATCAGGAACAAACAGCTCAAATCATAATTAATGGGAGTCTAACAGATTCATTTAAAATTGAGAGAGGTACAAGGCAGGGTTGTCCCTTATCCCCACTATTGTTTATTATAACTTTGGAACTATTGTTGAATAAAATACGGGGTTCAGGGGACCTACAGGGAATCAGGATTAGGCAGCAAGAATATAGAGTATGTGCTTTTGCGGATGACTTGGTTATAACAGTAACCCAACCACAGGAATCTAGTAAGGTATTAATGAATATGATTAATCAATATGGTCAAGTTTCAGGATTTAAAATAAACTTCGGGAAAACAAAGATACTAGCTATAAATATGAATACTAAACAAAGGGAAGAACTAGAAGGAATGACAGGATGTGAAATAGTTAAAAAGGTCAAATATTTAGGAGTTTATATCTCAACCTCAAACGGGAAGTTATATAAGTATAATTATGAACCACTATGGCATAGTATACAGACAGAGATGAAAAATGGGAAAAATTACAGTTATCTTTGCTGGGAAGAATAGCAGCAGTGAAAATGAATATTTTACCTAAATTTTTATTTCTTTTTCAAACATTACCAATACTTAAAAAAGATGCAAACCTGCTAGAATGGCAGAAGGGTATTAATAAATTTGTATGGGTAGGGAAGAAGCCGAGAGTAAAACTAAAAATAATGCAAGATGTGCGTGAAAGAGGAGGCTTGAAATTACCCAATTTAAAACTATATTATGATGCAGTAGTTCTATCTATAATTAGTGACTGGATTAATTTAATAGATGATAGAATACTTAATATTGAAGGGTATGATTTGGTATATGGTTGGCATGCTTATTTGCTATACAACAAAAAGGTGGATAAGAATTTTAAAAGTCATATTTTAAGCAATGCTCTACTTCGGGTTTGGAAAAAATATCAATACAAATTAAACGATAAGATACCTATGTGGGCTATTCCCAGACATGCAATAGAAAATATGAATATAGTACAAAAACACGATGTAACTACTTACAGACAGCTTCTTATTGCAGAAAGAGGTGTACTACAACTGAAACCCTTGGATGTACTAAAAAAGGAAAAGGTAATTCAAACATGGTTTCAGTACGGGCAGTTACAGGCTAGATGGAAAATAGATTAAAAAATTGGCTTTAGGCAAGTCGAGGATAACTTACTTAAACAAACTAGAGATCAAAGTCCAATGCATATAAAGAGATTATATAATGTATTAATAGAAATTGACTCGGAAACAGAACTAGTTACTGTATGATTAAATGGGCTCAAAATGTTGAAGAACCAATAATGTTGGATACATGGAAAAAGATATGGGTGAGAAATGTAAAATTTACACAGGCCCCAAACTTGAGAGAAAATTTTTATAAGATGTTTTATAGATGGCATTTAGATCCTAAAAAAATGGCTTCTATGTATCCGAACTTACAACCTAAATGCTGGAGATGTGATTGCATGGACGCTACATATTTTCATATATGGTGGACTTGCAAAAAGGTTAAAGCATTTTGGAATAAAATATGGTGGATTACGTAAAATGTTCTTTAAAAAAGGATAAAGTTTACCCCTCAGTTATTTTTGTTAGGCATAATTACTGATTGTACGGTTGTAGAGACTAATCTGATATTGCATTTAATAACTGCAATTAGATTGTTGGTGGCGCAATACTGGAAGAAGGAAGATTTGCCTACTATTCAAGAATGGACATTGAAAGTAACAAACCTAGCCAAGATGGCCAAAATATCTGCATATCTTAAGGACCATTCAAACGAGAGATACAAACTGGAGTGGAAAAGATGGATTGATTATACTCAAAACAAATATGGGACTAAGACATTCCAGATAGTTTATGATTAGAGATCAGGAATTATAAATTATCTAGAGTTAGTCTAGCAAGGAGGAGCTAGAGTTCAATGGAAATACGTTGTTAACTATCTTTTTTGGGTTTTTTTCTTTTAACTGTACCTTAGATTCTCTTTGTTAAAGACTTATACCCTGTATTGGTTCTGGGAAGTCGGGGGGAGGGGGAAGGTTGAGGAGCGTTGGGGGGGGAGGGTGGGGGGGGGAACTAAACATTTGTAAAAGTTTGTGTTTTTTTTTCCAAAAATGTTCAATTAAAAAAAAGAAACTAAGTTCTTACATAAGATTTTTTTGCTGTTCAGTTTTATGTCAGTCAAACGTTCAATTTAATAGGAGAGGAAAAGGAAATGACATTTTATTTTTATCCTCCATGACCCACCATCCTTGTTCTACGCAATTCAGCTAATGATATATGAATATGAGCAGCATTTTAATTCCCCTTCATTTGCTAGTTTACCTCATTTTTAAAGTGGCCACTTATTAGACTACTGCTTTAAAAGGCCTTTTTTGATTCCTCAGTTGGGTAATTTCCAATCCAGGCCAGTTTCCAATTTTCCATGGTTGGGCAAGAAAATGGACAAGGTGACCAGCTTCAAACTGTCATAAATAATTAGATTATGTAGATCAGAAATGTCAAATCTTTTGGCTTGCTTAGATCGGTTTTTCAAACTTCAAGCTGTGTGAACTTCAGCTCCAGAGCTGTATGAACTTCAGCTCCCTAGCCAGCATGTTCAATGTGGAATTCTAGGATTTGGAATTCTGATATCTTAAACTTGCCAAGTTTGAAAACACTGTCCCAGTTTTTCTGCAGCTTATGGTATTACTATCCAAGGATTTTTCTGGAATGCTTGGAAGTTTTCACAACTAGGGGCCCTTTTTTGCAATTCTTTATGTTGGGATGGTTCTAGATGGAGATGGTGTGGCTAGCAACTCTGCCACAAAGTGGGACCTGTTATAGGAAGTCTCTCAAGGCACTATTTTGCCTCTGATGTTTTTTAACATATACACAAAATTCTTGCAAGAGCATCAGGCAATAGGTTTATGGCATTCATATCTTTTTCTTTGTGACAGTGTCATCAGGTGACATTAAAGTTCCCTGAATACCTGCCTATAGACAGCACTGGATTGGATGAAAGAAAATAAATCAAAATAAGATGGAAACCCTTGATATGAAAGGATAAATCAAGGTCTATCATAGATCTATCTATTATGAATGAGGTCATACACATCTTTCCTTTGTCTTTTAATCTCTCTTGTGAAAGATCTATCCTGCAAACCATCCTGCTGCTCTTTACGTTGTGCTCAAAAACAAATACCAGCATTTGTTTTCAGGCTATTAACCCACTTACATTGTGATTCTGGTTCTTTTTCACTCTATACTTACAGAAACTGAAATATATTTGCTTTTCTGGTGTTCTTGCATTATCTTGTAGATTGTGCATAAACAGACATCAGCTAAGGTGAAGGTCCAGAATATAATTCTAGCTAGTGTTAGTTCTCTCTGTGGCCTCCACTGCCATCAATCATGTTATCCTTACAGCCCCATTTTGAGAACTGAGAGCCAAAGACCCTCTTCTACATAGTAGTTCTAATTTTTCCTGAGTAGGGAGAACTCACTGGAAAACTGCTGCAGCTGTTCAAGAAACATCAGAGGGTTCACCACCCCTATTATTTAATATGACCAATGAAGTCCCCGGAGGCCATTTGTCAGTTTGGGATACAACATCATCAGTATATTTGTGACACTCAATAATACATCACTACTCTGGACTGGTCTGTAGTTAAAAGTCCTGACTCAGGATCTTGAGGCTGTTACAGAATTGGAATGGGAAGAAACAAGCTGGGCTTGAATCTTGCAAGTGTGTGGCTTATTCAGAAAATATCTGCCAATTCTCCTGCTCCATATAAAGAGGCAGTTTTCCCAAAGAAGCAGGTTTACAACTCAGCGTTCCTCCTGAACAGACTTTTGAGACTATGGTTAGGGAGATTTTTCCCCCAGGACATTTGGCTTTCTTGTTGTAGCCCCTTCTGAAGCACTTTGCCAGGGCAATGATTATTTATTATGCCCTCACTATCCCCCACATCAGCTACTGCAATGCGCTTTACCTGGGTCTGATTTAAAGAATACCCCAAAGCTGGCACTGATGGAGAATGCAGCAGCTCGTCAGCTGGCAGGCAAAAGTTATTCCTTTCATATAAAGCCAGTGTTGCAGATGCTACCTTGGCTTTCAGTAGTTTCTAGTATTCAAGAGTGCTGCTTTTGACCTATGAAATTCTCTTTATGTGTTCTTAAAGAGAGCCTTTGATACTGCAATGACACACTATCTCTTAACCCAAAGCCAGGATACCAATATACATTGACTTTCATTGGCACAAAATCACCACTGGCATTATTGTGGGTGAGGAAACCTTTCGAATAAAATCTGAGATTTTATGAACTGAATGAAAGGTGGCCCTGGGTAGCTACTGATTCTTTCATTGTATTATAATTTGTTAAAATATTCATGACTGGGAGAGATATGGGGACAAGGTCAGCCAATGAATAGGCATAGCAACCAAGTCAGCCAATGGCAGCTTAAACAGATCTGAGTCTGTGCAAAGAATTGAAACAGAAACTTAAGAAAGCAGTCTGCTGTTCTGAGAAGTAAACTAGCAATTTGTCTGGGCTTGTCTGCTGATATGAAACTACCTGTAACTGCTTGTGTTTGCCTGTAAGTCTCCTGTCTTGTGTTTATTTGGAAGAACCACCTGTTGGTATTATACATTTATTCATCTATTCTTATGTATATAAAGAAGTTAATGAATGCTGCTGCATCAGTTATATGTGTGCGCGCTCCTGGATTCGAATTTATGCAACAAACTCTGACATAATTCATTATTTTAGGAAATGCAGGCTTTGCAAGAGCGGAGCCACCATAAACACAGGAGTGTTGTTCAAGTAGCTGCCCTTAAAAATAATAACAGAACAACAGAGTTGGAAGGGACCTTGTAGGTCATCTAGCCCAACCCCCCTCCCTGAAGCAGGACACCCTGGCCTATACCATTTCTGACAGATGCAAGTCCAGTCTCTTCTTGAAAGCTTCCAGTGATGAAGCTCCCACAACTTCTGAAGGAAAGCTGTTCCATTGGTTGATTGTTCTCCTTGTCGGAAAATTTCTCCTTGTTTCTAGGTTGAATCTCTCCTTGTTCAGTTTCCATCGTTATTCCTTGTCTGGACTTCGGGTACTTTGGAAAATAGCTCGACACCCCCGCCCCTTCCTCTCTGTGGCAGCCCCTCAAATATTGGAAGATTGTTATAATAATGGAATGCAAAGCGATTCCTCTTTATGTGACCCGTTAGCTGACTCGGGGCTCCGTCGCGGCTCGGGGCCACCACTGCTGACCCCCACCCCCTCTTCCCAAGGTTGCGCCTTAAGCGAGGCAACCCTGCTCTCCTCAGAGCCACCTCCACCTGCCGCCGCTCTGCCTCGCGTGCGCGCGCGTGTGGGGTGGTGGTGGAGGGGGGAGGCAACCGCGCCCCTCCTCCGTCACGTGGAGCAAACAAATCCTCCCGCGGCCGCCCTGCTCCACTTCCTCGGTCCGGCCAGACGGCTCCATCGGCTCCCCTCTCCGGGCGGCCGGCAAGCGCCATGAAGATGCACTTCAGCATCCCTCTCTCCGAAGAGCTGCTGGAGAAGTTTGGCGGCCGCTACGTGGTGGAGTAGCTTCCCTTAAAGGGGAGGGAAGGAGGGGTGGATCTCCGACACGAGGGGAGGCGGGAAGGGCGAACTAGCCCGGCAGTGCCAGACCTTGCCTGGTTGCTCCAGCAAGAGCCAGGCTTTGCCCCTCGGGCGCCCTGGCGACCTCCTCCGCGGGGGAACGGTACCCTTCGGCCCCCGGTTGCTTCATCCCGGCGAGACCCTTGTCGGGAGGTGGGGAAGGCGGAGGGAAGCGTAGTGCGGCGGGGTGGGGAGGCGCGGAGCGAAGAAGGGGGGCGGGGTTGGCATCCAGGCAGGTGGATTTGATGGCCGACGATCCCCGTTTAAAGGGGGTGGGTAGGTGGGGGTCGGAGGATCAACAGTTGGGCAGCGGCGGGCGGCCTGGGTGGGATTAAAATTGGCGGCGATCCGGAGAGCGAGCGCGCCCCACCCATTCCTGTTACAACCCCGAAAGGAAAGGAAGAAAGGAGAGCAAAGATGGTTCTGTGAGGGGGGCGCGCGGGTGGGTTGGTGGGGGGAGGGAGTGCCGCTAGTGCCCGTGGGCGAAGCGTGGATGCCGGAGGGTGAAGACTTCTCGGAGCGAGAGAGCGAGGCTCTCGGTCAAGGGCCAGCTGGCCTTGGATGCGCGTTTTTGCGCCTGAGGAGAAGAGAAGCGCCTGTTGAGGGGCTTGAGATGAAGAAAAGGAGGGGGGGGGGTCAGAAGGAGCTTCCGAGAGGGAACGTGGGGTGTGGGGAGACGAGGCGAAGAAGGGGAAAGAAAAATAGTTTTGATTTGATTTGACTTAAAACTTCACCGACTTGGCCAGCGCTCAAAGCTGCTTGAGGAAATGACACCTATAAACAAGTTTATGACAGAAATGGGAACGAGGCGCTCAAGTAGGTACTAAAAATCGCAAGGGAAGTGTGGGAACAAAAAGAGAAAAAAGACAAGTGTGCTGTTACTTGTAACGCTCCTTTCAGGTGATCTGTGAAAATTGGCAAGCTTCCTTTTCATTGGTTTTGGCAGGGTGGGATACGTTTTTTAACGTTTAAAATGTTCCAGACTGAAGGAATGGGGATCTTTTCTAGAATGGAACAGTCCAGTGTTTCCCTTGGCAACTTAAAATGCTGGGTGGGGAATTGTGGGAATCGAAGTCCACCTGCCTGAAAGTCATTGAAGTTGAGAAGGTCTGACCAAGTCTCAAGGGCCAGTCCTCCTCAATAAAGAGATAGTCAAGCTGTATCAAATCTGTGTGCAAGGGTATTCATGGTGTGTGTGTGTGTGTGTGTGAGAGAGAGAGAGAGAGAGAGAGGGAGGGAGGAGTCAAGATGGTGGCCACAATGATGCAACCAAAGCTTCACCCTTTTAAACACACCTTATACACACCTTTTGGCTTCCACTATGACTTTAAAACCCTCAGGAATGAGTTTCCTCTTTCTTGGCCAGTAGGAATGCAAGATGAACACAACTGATAGGAAGTGGTGAATTCTTTTAACAATCCTGAAATGATTTATTTGGAGACTGTGTATTTTCAGCTGTATTCTGTATATTTGGAGGGCTTCCTTTTCTGCAAGTTACGTTACAGTCAGTTGCACCGCTGGAATGAACAGGTAAGATGAAGACTTTGTTCCCTTTATTTATTTTTTTCTCATCCAACCATTATTCTTGGTGGAGGGGGGGAAGGTTTCATTGTCAAAGAGCCACAAAATGTTCTTCACAGAGGAATGGTGCTTGCATAAAATCTATAATTGGTTTCTTTGCATAGGGTCATCGGCACCGTTCAGACTTAAGTTTTGCAACATGTTTCTAGCTTTGTACATGAAAGAAATGTTTACACATGAATAGTTTATTGTTGCATGAAACTTTGTATGTGTGCAGAGACATATACACATCAGTAGACACTCCTCTTTGCCTTTGGATAATAATCTCTCAGCGTATTTTCAGACCTGGGGCTTCCCATGAAATAAAGTGAGGACCATACATATCAAAGCTATGTTCAGAAAACAGGCATTCAGTGAAAATAATATCAATGTCATTGAAGCTTTAATTATTCCAATGAAACCATGGAAGTAAGAATATAAGCTACAGAAAGAAAGGTTTCTTTGTCCTTCACCAAATTGTGTATCTATGAAGGAGATCAAAAAAGTCAAAATTGTAGTTGTGCAAATGCAGTGAAAGACTCACTTTCTTTTCATAAATAAGCTACAGTACATGTAAAAGGGAGCCAGACTTCTGTTATATGGTAATGGCCAATTTCTTGATTTCCTTGAACTTCCCCACCAAAGAGAATCTCTTAAAATTGAACAATTGTGCAAGGAAAAGAGAGAGAGAAGAATAAAATTATATTATTCAGTGAGTGCACATAGTACTTTATAGAGAATAACAGAGTTGGAAGAGACCTTGGAGATCTCATAATCCAACACCCTGCTCAAGCAGGAAACTCTAAACCATTTCAGATAATGGCTGTCCAGTCTCTTCTTAAAAGCTTCCAGTGGGATGGAACACCCACAATCTCTGGAGGCAAGTCATTCCACTGGTTAATTGCTCTCATTGTTAGAAAATTTCTCTTAATTCTAAGTTGCTTCTCTCCTTGATTACTTTTCATTCATTATTTCTTGTCTTGCCTTTTGTACTTCGGGAAATAAGTTGACTCCCTCTTCTTTGTGGCAAGTCCCTGAAATATGAAAACACTACTTACACCACTACATGCATATAAGGACTATAGCAATATGGGTTTGCTCCAAAATTATTATTTTTTCTAATAAAAATAGTTTTACCTTTTTGTTTTTTTGTTTTTGTAAGTTTTAATTGCTGTATCACACCTGATAGTATCTATTAGTCTTTTTATAAACAGAGACTTTTCTTAAATCTTGCACTCAGTTATTTTTATTCTGTTATATCTATGTACAGTACGTTTTTAGTTTACATAGCCTATGTATGGTGTCACAAATAACATCCGTGCTTTTTCTTTTATGAATTACTAATTTATTTGCTACCAGAATGCTTTCTGTCCCACAATGAACATCCAGAGAATTAAAGGCAGGTTGATGCGAGACAAACAATCTATCCGAAAAGAATACCCTAATCAAGGAATTAACAAGAAGAAAGCCATGCCCACACCACATCAGAGCAAGCTACTGTATATAACCATGGATCAAATCCCACACTCAGTAGCACTGATATTGTTACCTAGTTGGGTATTGAAATGTCTGCAAGCAAGCAACCTAGTTCAGAGAGTACCAAGGACTGCACAATTCAACATTGAGTTGCATATATTCTCTTCTATTAGTAACATAAGAGCAGTCCAATTCAGATCTCTTATCGATGCCAACATCCTTAAAGGAAGTAATATTTGGGAATTTATTAATGAATATCTTCAAGTAATAAATATTTGATATTTGGTAACAGATTAGTACCATTTAAAGATTATTTATCTTTTCAGCTAAGACGAGTCTTTGGAAAAGGAATGCCTTCGTTTCCTCCAAAATTTTTCCTTGCAATGACAAAGTCAATGGCTGATGAAAGGAGAACGCAGCTAGAACAGTATCTACAGAACGGTATACTGAATGTTACACTGGCAACTGATTTGTTAATGAGCTTTCAAGCAAATATTGAATTTGTGCATGCTATGATTTCATAGACCAGAAAGGGTTGAAAGGAATTGTGCAGAAAAAGATATTTTAGGTGACTGGGACTTTAGAGGAAGTTTATGAACAGATATAGTGGGTGCACTAAGTGCAGTTCTTAAGGGCCAGGAATTCTGCACCATAGCGTTCCTACTGGAGCTCACTGGGTTTTTTAAACAATATTTCATGAGGTTTGGGGACTCTTTGAAAATGCTCTGATAGAATCCAGTGATATCTGGAGTAGACGTTCAATCTGCAGTATAGAAAAAAAAAGCAGAGAACTCACCTCGAACAAGTATTCTAAACTGAATCTGGTTTCTTGAGATTAAGCATTAATCTAAACATTTCATTTATGAAAATCTTAAACTTCCTTTCAGTTATATGCCTTTATCAGAAATTCAGTTATTTCATTATTATGTGCCATCGTCATTTTCCACTCATAGCCCTCACATAGATTTTTCTCCATGATCATCAAGATTTTAGGATGTAGGATTTTTTTTCTGATTCAATTTGATTAATAAATTGTGCATATATTTTTTTCTTGGTGTCTCTCGACCGTCTGTGGAATATTTTAAGATATATTTTCTATTCTATTGCAATTTCTTCTATTGCAGTTTCCGTTGATCCAAGTGTTACAAACAGTGATGTCTTTATTAGTTTCTTTAGGAAATTACAGCAGGTAAGGTTTTTTTTTTCTTTCAAAGTAAGATGTTAAGAGAAGGACAGTTATCTGTGCTCCTGTCCTTATAGACTAAAAGCTGGTTGCTGTTACTGAGAACTATAATAAAATATTTAAATATAGAGCACTGGCGTTCAGGATAGCAGGCAGTCCTTTTCTATTCCTCTATTCTTTTTGCCCAACCTTTGGTCTCCATCCACAGCAACAATCAGCCAGCTTTTTGTGTGCATGTAGTCCTTAATTTATGACTGTAATTGATCCTGGAATTACAGTAATAAATCATGCTAATAAATAGTAATAAATTGTTAAGTGGGTCATCATCAATTTGATGTTTTTTGTAGTGGTCATTAAATGAATCACCAGGGTCATTTGTGGTTGCTAAGTGAATCATTATTCACAGTGGATCTTGTTTTGCCAAAAACCAAAAATAAATTCTGGTTTCTAGCAAAAAATAATGAAGAGGTTGTGACCATGTTACTACCGGACCCTGCAGATGGATGTAATCAGAGGTGGTATTCACCCGGTTTGGGCAAACCAGTAGTGGCGACCTGTGGGCTTGTCCCCACCCACCTGCCACGGCTCTATGCTGTCCTATTTAGCCACATTTTCTAAGCCCCATGCATGTGTGCAAACCACGTGTGCAAGCATTTGCAGAAGGCCACATGGTCATGAAGTGAGTGTGCGCATGCGGGGCAAAGCAGTCGTAAACTTACGTGAAACCCACCTATGGTCGCAATTGTGGAATGGTTACTGAGTGCTCAAGATGTGATCACTTGACGGGGGGGCTGGGGGAATGGAAACTTCTAACCTTAACCTGTCATAAGTATCTTTTTGGAGTCCGTCATAGCTTCAAACAGTCGCTAAGTGACCAGTCGTAATTCAAGGACCACCCGTATGTTCAGCTGTGAGCTGTTCTCTATTACTTTCTTCTATGTACATGCCAGCTGTTGAGTTCAAACTGCTTTGTCTTTTGGAATTATTCTTGAAATTAACCATTTTAATCTTGTACCAGGCTAAAAATAGAATTATACATTCAGTGATGAATTGTTACTTTTAAAGCAGCTCAAACACAGGGATTTTAAAACTAAACACTAACACGTGAGGTTTTCAGTTTAATAATGTTCTTTATTAGAATGTACCATGTTTTTTTCCTTGCATTCAGTTGACCGGAGGAAGATTTTCCTGTAAAAGTCCTGATATCTTTTTGGTCCTTACAGGTTTCTCGAGAAACATTTTGAAAGGTTCATTAAAGTATGATAAGCCTCTTGAGATCCGGCATTAAGTAAATATTTTGGATTTGTGGCAGGACAAGAGGTGAGAGGTGTGTTGACATAAAAATGTCAACATCCCCTTTTTGTTACAAGAGTGGTGACACTTATCACTTGATACATACTTGAAGGCGTTGTAGCATTTTTTTTCTGAACTCTCCGTGGCTGAGAAGTTGAAAGAAGGGTGTCAACCTCTTTATGGGACATTCAATAGTTTCTTTTCTGAGTTATAGAATTTGATGGAGGTCCCTCCTATGTAAAACAGTACCTGCTGGATTGGCCCCCTCTAGTCCAACACTGTTCTCAGAGTCGCCAAAAACTGCACAAGAAAGTCTTCTACTGGTTGATCTTCAGAGGCCATCATATCACCATCAAGGCTAATCACCAGTACTTCCAAGAATTTCTCCAAATCTTTTAGTCCAAGTAGCCCAAGTCTACTCTGGTAATCAGTAGCACAACTAATAAATTCTAACGCACAGACAGTCTATCCATTGTAGGATGAAGGCCTCTTCTGCATGTTTCCAACCTATACAGTTGTTATCAGAGTTTGCAGCAGCAATCACATCCAGAAAGCACACATAGGTAACTGATTCAGCAGGATTCATTAACTTCTCTTTATATATAATAAAACACATGAAATAAGAATACAATACCAAAAGCAGGTTTTCCAGCGTGGTAGTAAATACAAGCAAACACAGGCAGAGGAGAGAACAGTTTCGGTTTCAGTTTAGAGCAGCAGACAAGTTTAGAGCTCAGCACAGACTCAGCTTTAGTACAGAAGAGTTGAGCTAAGCCATGCCCAGGCTCTTTGCTGTCTCCTTGTTGTTTATACAGCAAAGACTGTTTCAGTTTCCAAACAGCCCTCATTGGCTGACCCAGTTGCCATGTCTCTTCATTGGCTGACCTTGTTGCCATGTCTCTTCCAGTCATGAACTGTCAATACACTGACAGTCCCGACCTTTCTTTTCCCAATTGGTGTGTGTGAGAGTTAAAATATATACAAAATAATATATTAAAAAAATATAATCAACATAATTATATCAGGGCAAAAGGATATATATATACAGTGTATATCAGGGATATGCATCTGATGCATCATTGGAAATCCCAGTAGCTTTGCTAATTACATCTGGATGGTTTGCTAGTTTGCCCACTAAAAAGATATGATTCAAATGGGACAGTGATTCTGCCAGTAGAGAAGAAGCACATCTGCTCTTCTTGTGTATAAATCACATCCCATCAATAGCGAATCTTTAGAGTAAAGTCAATAGTGAAAATTTTTAAAAGGCCTTCTGCCAGTGAGCGCTAATTCATGCTTCTCTATCAGAGCCATAAAAGCATAATATTGCCAATGTCTTTTCCTACACTACTGATGTATGGACTCTTAACCATTCAAAATTATGATGCACCTCTCCAGATCTACTTACAACCTGGTTTGCAAGTTCTGACAGACGCTTTCCCCTGCCTTGGTCACCTTTTGAGTGCTTAGCAACCAGCCCACATGTACAATTCTTTGCAACATCTCATCATGTGATCACAATTTACAATATATATATTTTTTGCTACAAACTGGCTTTTACTTCCAATTGGCTAAATGCATTCACTTAACGACCATGATGTTTGTTTGGCGAGCCCTGCAAAAAAAAGTCATCTAATTGGGCATGGTCACATCAAGTGGCCTGCTTAACAAGTAGTATGATTGACGATTGTCATTTCGGGCTTAATGTCTATATCTGCCTGTATGGCTGTCCATATTATGCATGCATGTAAAAACTCTATACAGCCCATTTTCCTTCTCCCCTAATGAAGGTGTAGATACCCTCTCTTGTGGCTGCTTATAGCGGAAACTCTTCATTTGTCAGAATAATCTCCTCCTTTTGTTCTTTCAAGGAGAGCTTCCTGCATTTTCTGTCGATTCTCTGTCGATTTCTTCCTAAGGAAATATCTATGTGCTCTGGTTTGCAGTGTTTTCTCTTTCCTGTCTTCTGTGTTGTGTGCTCATTCCATCTGAGTTGAGAAGCATAAAAGGACTGCCTGTACATTTATAACCTGTACATCTATTGCCTGTCATGTGGGCATGTGGTTGGCATATCACTGGCATAAGCTCTGATTAATAAGGTCTGGCCATCTTTTCTAGAGATATCGTCTTGCCACTTTCATCTCCTTTTCAACTGTTTCCCTTTAAAGCAGGGGTCTCCAACCTTGGCAAGTTTAAGGCTTGTGGACTTCAACTCCCAGAATGCTGGCTGAGGAATTCTGGGAGTTGAGGTTCACCAGACTTAAACCCTGCTTTAAAGTCGTGATACATTTATAAATAATATAAGGAGTCTTCCAATAATTTAATGGAAGCCTCTCTTTCTCTTTTTCCCCAGAGCTCTGCGTCATACTGTTGCTCTATAAAATAAGCATAGTAAGCATTCCTGATGCTGTGATTAGCTGACAGAACAATCGAATCGCTGGGATATAATGAATATGGACAAAAATATTCTTATTCTATTGCAGTCTAAACAAATAAAATTAAACTATATATTTTGCCCTGGGAAATGGTCTGGAAATCATGTAGCGTTCAACAATGCTAGCTTTTAATTAAGCAGATGGTGAATAGCCCAAGTATTGTTTTTAATTGTCAAATGTATTTGCTACTTTATCTCCCAAAAGCTTGGGCCTAGACTTGTCATTTAACATTTGCATATTTTCTTGTGTATTGGTGAAATTGTGTGCCCAACCAGCATATTCTTTACAATATGTCTCTTGGCTAATTGAGACTGATGTGGACGTGCTATAGGTTGCTACTATGATTATGATTAGTCATACAGCCAGGTCAGAAATTTAGACCAGATTTGGGATTTGTGTCTACCTATCAAGTCCTTCCGAAGGACCTGAGATAGGGAGATATTCTTTTGGACGGTGTTAAAGGTATCATTGCAGAATATAAGCTGTTCCAAGTAAAGCTGCTTTTTACAATTGATTAATGATGATTTTGGCATTCAATGGCATTCAAATGATGCTCCGGATGTTTTATTTAATTTTATTGCACCCAAGAGACCTAATACTATTGGTACTATTTTTGTTTTCTTTTGCCACTGTTTGTAGTTCTTAGTATTTTGTGGTTTTCTTCACAGTTCCTTTTCTTCTATTCTGCTTTTTCCAGGTACATCTATATCCACTATGCAGACTTTTTTTGTCTTTCTTATCAACAATTGTTAGCCTGAAATGTTTGGCAGGTGCTTGTTTGTTTGAACTCTAAAATCCTAGAGCACTTTAGCTTCTTTGTTTCCTGTTACTAAGTCTATTTTGTCGTTTCTCCTTCCCACCCACCCCCACTAGTTTTTGCTTGCAGTCAAATGGTATTTAGACTGTTGGCTTGAGCACCGAGCTTGGCAATGTGGTTGCAAATCAGTGGTGGGTTTTAACATTTTTAGAACCTCTTCTGTAGGTGTGGCCTGCTTTGTGGGAGTGGCTTGCCGGCCATGTGACTGGGTGGGAGTGGCTTGCCAGCCATGTGACCGGGTGGTAGTGACTTGCCAGCATGTGACTGAGTGGGCGTGGCCAACTTTAAAATGTGGTGAAACTCACTTAAAAATGCTCTTGCTTAGCAACCAAAATGCTGGCTCAGAAACTCTGGCATTTGAAGTACGCAAGCCTTAAAACTGTCAAGTTACAAGATCCTTGCACCTCTAAACCTTTAGAAAAAAATAACCCAGGGGTGTTCAAACTTAACAGCTTTAACATTTGTGGACTTCAACTCCCAGAATTCCTCCTCCAATCATGTTGGCTCAGGAACTCTGGCATTGAAGCACACAAGTCTTAAAGCTGTCAAGTTACAAGACCCTTGCACCCCTAACCCTTTAGAAAAAAAACTCCAGGGGTGTTCAAACATGACAGCTTTAAGACTTGTGGACTTCATCTCCCAGAATTCCTCCTCTCACTCTTCATCTTGATGATGTGTGGACAGGCTGGGGTAGGGAGCTGGAACCGGTTCTAAATGGCAGTGTAGATTTGTGGAACCTCTTCTATAGAAGAAGTTAGAACTGGCAGGAACCCACCCCTGTTGCAAATGGTGACAAAACATTTGCAACCACATTGCCAAGCTTGGAGCTCAAATCAACAGCCTAAATACCAACCTGAGCTGTTAATATTCAAACACGTTGCAGTCCAATGGTATTTTCTGCAGATCTCCCAATGCATCACTGTTGCTAGTTTGTCATTGTCACGCTGTTGTTTCTAGTCAGCCTGTGCAATCTTTTTTCAGTAGCTAACTTGGTGGTCCAATGTTTCTTTGTTATAGATTTGATTTGCATGGCTGCCCATGGCAACACATCTCACTCTGGGAAGCTCACCACAGGTTAAAAACAAACCAATTAAACCAATTTTTAAAAAAATCAATATACAAACATAAAAACTGTCCATAATCAATTTCAAAACAGAAAATCATGATCAGCAACAGCAATTCCATCCACACCAGCTCAGTGCAGCCATTGTAAAAGCTTCCTATGATGGCTGCATCCCCAGTTCCTGCAACAGAGTCTTATCTTTCTAAACATTGGGAGGGTCAGAGTCCATTTTTGGGGAAGAGGTTGACATTTCATAAGGCAGATGCACAGCAGAAAAGATTCTCTTCCTATAGATTTCTGCATATCATTTTTTTCAATAGAAAAGCTGATTTATGGGAACAATAACAAATTTTATGAAAGCACAATTGCCATTTATGTACAGCAATCCATTGAAGGCCATTTAGTCCAATCTAATTACTTTGACATAGATAATATATGATAATATAATAATTATCAAACGAATGTAGTGGAAATGTTCTGACATCCTGGTATATTCTTTTGTAAGGTATTTTATAGATTGTCTTGGAATTTTATGAGCAATAAATTGATGAACAAGTTTATTACACCTTTTGCTCCCCTCTGTAAAATATCTAGTTTTTGCCAGAACATTATAACTTCAAAAAAATGATTGGTTTCTTGGAAAAGGTGATATAACCTTAATGATTCCTTTACCTTCTCCCTAGTTTAGCACTAAAATACTTTTTCTTGAAATAAAACCGTGTTTTCAGCATACCAATGAGACCACCCATCAATGCCTTCAACCTTAAGCTTTCATGTTTTGCAGGAAACATTTAAAATCCAAACCCAACAAGCTTTTTTGGATGTTTATCTTCCTGATGGAAGGTATCTCAGGATTGATATTCAGACATCAGATACTGCTGAAAGAGTGCTAGAGGCAAGTAATATATACACATTGATCTGGCAGCATCTCATACGAAGTGTGTCCAAGCATAATTAGCAGCCTTCCCATTTTTGAAGTTTATAGTTACAGATGCCCCATAAAACAGCAAATGGGCTTGCACATCACACAAAGTGAGGGTTGCTTAATTGTGGTTTATTGGTTTATTGAATAAGCCATAAATCTTAAAATCCAGCCCTGATGGTTTGCGCACTTGCGCAGCAAACTGTGGAATTGCTGTTCACAGCTATCTGCAGGGTATGGTTTAAAAAAATAATACAAAAACAGGTAGAGCTTCAGTGGCATTGTTGTGGCCGCCATCTTGTCTTTATAGACCATGCCCTGCAGACACCTTTGTTAATGTACATACCATAGTGATGGAGTGCTAAGACACAAGCCAATCCAGACTGGTTTAGGATTCAACTTATTTTTCTCAGGTGTGTTGTGAGATAGGCCAGGCAGCAAAGTGCTTATTTGTCATAACAATACTTGGGGTTTCATCAGAGAGCCCTTGGGAAGGGTTTTTTTTTTTTAAAGAAAATATTTCATTTACTTAAAATATTTTATCTCACTTTTCTATCTAAAAAGACTTGGGAGAGAAAAAAAAGTTTTGTATTCATATTTCCTGTGAGACAGTATTTGTAAAGACACCTACACAGTCAGCAGAGGGGCAGGCAAGAGTTTCTAATTTTTTTAAACAAAATAGCTATGGAACTTAAAATAGTTAATTTGATAACTTCAACTCAACAGTTTAAGGAGAAAATGCATCTTTTGTTTTCCTCCAGGTGATATCATACAAGATTGAACTTTCTAGGGAGCTAATACAATACTTCGGCTTATTTCTTAGTCAAGATCACAACAATGGACAAATATCTGGTAAGAAATCTTTTGTGCATCACACATTACAGACCAGTGGTAGGTTTCAATTTATTTTACTATTGGTTTGCTTGTGCACTGCACATGCGCAGAAGCGTCCAGGTGGGTGGGCAGAGCCTCCCCCTTCCATCACTATAGGTTCACCCGATCCAGGACGAACCGGCAGAAACCCACCTCTGATACAGACAGTCCTTACTTAATAGCTGGTCAGTTAGCAATTTTTCAAAGTTACACAGACCCCACCCAAAAGGTACTTACAATCCAGATTCAACATTCCAATATCCCCCCCACCCCCGTGGTCATGTCATTACATTTGAGGCGTTTGGTAACCAACTTGCATTTAGGGTAATTTGCAGTATCTTGCTGTCACAGGAACACAATTTACAATTTTTAAAGTGGCATATTTAGTTACCAAAGACTAAACTATGTAAGTAAATACCTAATTCTACAAAAGACACAGCAAAACATCTATTTTCCAGAGAGTGGCAAATCGATTATGCTTAAGCCAGCTCAACCTGCAGAAAATTCATCTAGCATCTTTCAACCTACATATAGTGCAAGAGACAACCCAAATACATTCATTTTCACCAATCCCACCACCCTGGAAGAACAGACAAACAGGGAGTATGAAAAAATTTCAGGCTCCCTAATTCCAGTGCAACACCTATTGCTAACACTTATGGCTATGAAGACACATTTGAAAGTAAATGGGAAAAGTCTGCTAATATCTTAGAAGCTAGACGGAAGAAGTGAATAAACACAAAATAAATGAATATATGAGTAAGTCAAAACTGTATTTAAATTGCTCCTTCTTCCTGTGATCATCAGGTTTCATAATTTATAAAAGTCACAAAGTCAGCAACTTATGGCACATACACAGTATACTTAGCACCACCAATCGTGTGCTTAATTAGCACTACATTTAGATATAAATGTATCTCTTTTTAATAGAATTTTTAAAAATCAATATGTTGTCTTCCTCCCTTCTTTTTACCTGTCATCCCCCTCCAGTGTTGAAAAAACTAGCAGAATTTGAACTTCCTTATGTGAGTCTTCGGAGTGCAAAAGAATCGGCTTGTAAGATTGGAATCAGAAAATGGTGAGTGGGAAGCAGAAGTGAGATGAGCAAGAAATTTAAAAAATACCAATGTGCTGGAGGGGAAAAGTCATAATATCAGTTCCATGTATGTTACAGCTTGTGGGACAATAACCCATTTTTTTAATCTGGCACTTTCCAAATGCATTGGAAGCAGTACATTCAGAATTCCCAAAAGTTCAGAGCTTTGTCACATCAGCCAATGTATTGGAAATATTATTGGACAGCATGTCTGAAGTAGAAATCAAATCCAAATTGTCCATTAGCATCTAATTTCCACCCTATGTTTGGATTTTCCATTAAAGTCCATGGTTGAAAAATCTAGTAAAGCCTTTCTTCATTGGAATTAACATTTAAGAATATGTGACCAGTTACATTGTTTTCTCCAGAACCTTCCCCCAACTAATTCTGTAATCATAATGTCATAATTGAATATAGAATAGATTCATCAGTCTGCTGAATAAAAACAAGAACAAAATAAGCTTGTTCTTCCCAATCTGTGGGGCTTTTGGCACATACATAAAGCCAAGAATACAAAATGATTTTAAGGAATATATCATACATGATATAGTTGTAGTATCAAGCATGGTCATAAATTGCAATAAAAATGTGAACTAATTGCTTTAATTCAGTTTATGTTTTTTTTTTAACCTACAATATTTTGGTTATATTTCTCTTTGCATGTATGCCTTGGGTTAATGGCTTCCCTTTCCTTGTACATTTTTGGGCAGGTATATGGATCCTTCTCTAGATAAAGTGTTGATGGACTGTAGAACTTCGGTGAACTTACTTTATATGCAGGTATGTTTAAAAAGAAGTGTGGTTTTTAAACATTGTCAGGCAAATTTTGAGATGAATTGATCTATGATTTATTTAATTTTGTGAATTAACAAATTTTCTCAACTCTATCCTGCTACTACCGGTAGTCTACAGAAAGTAAACATATGTATTCTAGTCTTGTTTATATGTTTTGTTTTGTTTTTCCAAAAAAGGTTGTACAGGAGCTAGAGATGAATTGGGTCAAACCTACTGAAGAACAGAGGCAGAAGCTTCTAATGCTGCAAAAAGCACCAAATAAATTGAAGGTAATGTGGTTTTTAAATTATGATGGTCCTTTTCAGAATATATGTTATCATGTGAAGATACCAGATAATGGATCCTTGTTTAAAGGCTGGTCTTTTTGTTCAGTTTTATTTGAGGAATAATATCAACCTCCTGTCCGTGTGAGTTTTTCAGATTTTTAAACTTCAAATTTAGCCATTTAGAACTGACAGTCAATATCACCATGTCTAAAATTCAGAAAATGCTTAACTTGATTTTGCTGGCATGTCACACACCCACACATCTGCTTGAACAAAAGCAAAACAATTCTCAGTCTTCCCCACATCTGCCCTGAATAGTGGCAGATTGTACCCTCTCCAGGCCTTGACCTCAGCCCTAGGGTCACCATTGCCACTCAAAAAGGCCACTTTGTGTCATTCCCCAAGGCTCATCAACTTTGCTTTAATTTGTTCTCATACCATAGCCCATGCAAGCTGTATGGAGAGGAAGCAGCCACTGAGAGCTGTGGTTATTTGCACCAAATCATCAGTGGCAGGTTTGAGCATGATGCTGATGATATTTATGGCTGTGTTTACTACATTTCTAGGTCACCTCATTCTTGATCTCCCTACTGAGACATTTGCTCAATAGAGTGAAACACTATCCTACAACAGCAGTTAGGATACTCATTGTAATATATAGCCATCCATGTTTTTGAAAGTGGATTCATAGAGATTTGGTTCATAGAAGCTGTGTGTTTCTAGAATGTTACAGATAAAATTGCCATTCTATCCAAATTACAGTTTTTAACTATACTCAATTTAATTTTTTGTGTGTATAAGATTTAGCCAAGTTTAATGCATCTAATAAATATCACAATGAAGTTTACGAAGAAGTGCATTTGTCAAGTTAGCTGTAACATTATCAAGCGCCCTTCTCTTATGGCAGAGAGATTTCCCCTTCATATCCCTACCCCCATATCCTGAATCCCCCCATAGTTCCAGTGAAGTGGAGTGACTCGATCTTCTGTTATTGAAGCCCCACCAGATTCTTCCCCTCTCTTTCAGAAGTAATTAAACTGAAGACTTGTAAAAGATACTCAGCATGCAAATGCTTTTCTGTGAAGCTTCCTCACATTGCAAATGATCTGAAAACTGAAAAGAAGGCTATTTAAGAAAACACACACGTCCTTTGGGGTTGGAATAATTAGAGTATATTTGGTATAATTGGATTCATGTTTGGAAGCCGAGTTTTGTTTTCTTCTTGCAACTGGAATTTATATATTCATGCAGGGGTCTGGGCCAGAACTGCATTTAATTATATTGAAAGGATAGCTAGACTTTCATCTGTCTTTACATCAGTGCCTTGATGTTCATAATTTATTTATAATTCATTCCCCCACTCAAATAAGCAAACATATACACTGAAATTTATGAGCATCTCTTTCCATTTTTTTTCTAATCAAAACAAAGGGGAAATTGTAACTTATAAGAAATAAATTAGAGTGCAGAATGCAGAATGTATTCAAGCCATTCCTTTTTGATGTCTGTTAATTTTTATAAAATGCCCAGGCCAGTGATGGTGAACCTTTTTTGGCTTGTGTGCCATAAGGGGGGGAGCGCAGGGGGGTCGTGTGCTGGCGTGCTGCACCCATAATGCAATGTGTGACCCCCCCTGCGCATGCACGCATGGGAGGTGCTCCCCCCATTTTGTGCATGCTTTTTTCACCCTTCCCAGGCTCCAGAGGCTTTATAGGAGCCTGAGGAGGGTGAAAACAGCCCCCCCCCGCCCCCCAGAGGCCCTCCCTGAAACCTCCAGAGACTAAAAACGACCCTATGAGCAAATCGGAAGTCACTTCCGGCTTGCTCGTAGGTCTGGTTTAAGCCCTTTTTGAGGAGGCTCTTTTTGCCCTCCCCAGGCTCCTATAAAGCCTCTGGAGCCTGGGGAGGGCGAAAAATGGCTTTAAAAAAGGCTGAACTCAGCTGGCCAGCGCACGCATGCACGCTGGCCAGCTGACAGGGCAACACCTCGCGTGCCCTGAGAAATGGCTCCACGTGCCACATGTGGCACGCGTGCCATAGGTTCGCCATCCCGGGCCTAGGCTAATAGTCAAAATGATAAATTATTCTATTAAAAATGGGAATAGATTCCAACAGATCTGTTAGAAGCATTGCATTTTGGTTGTTGCTTGTATGGCAACACCAGTTGGATTGGCTTTTTGTGTCATTGTCATGCTCTTGTTTTTGGAAGAGATGCAAAGTTCTATGTACATACAAAGAGGCAGAGGAAAACAAGGTTGCTGGAGGGAGGATGGCTCCTATGGAAAGATTGGAGTTTTCCCTTATGTAGTCTTGCACCAAACATGTGGATCCAGCCTTCTGATCAGTTCCCTTTTTATGAATAGTGGTAGCCTCCCAATCCATTTCCTAGTACAGTGATGGCAAACCTATGGCACACGTGCCAGAGATGGCACGCAGAAGTCTCTCTATGGGCACGTATGCCATTGCCAGCTGCTCTTCTGGGTTCCAGCACACCCACGTGCATCAGCTAGCTGATCCGGTGCGCATGAGCACGGCATCTGGCTGCGATCCTCTGCGTTCCGGCATACACATGTGCATCAGCCAGCTGGTCTTTGCAAAGACCAGCTGGCCGGTGCGCATGCACATGATGGAACCCGGAAGAGAGCAGCTGGCCGGTGTGAATGCATGCTGGACCAGCTGGCTGGCGCACATGTGTGCGATGGAACCTGGAAGTGCAGTTGGCTGCTGTGCGTATATGCCTGGCCAGCTGCTCTTCCGGGTTCTGGTGCTCCAGTGGGTCCATTCGCACATGCATACACACCAGGGGTGGGTTCCTGCCAGTTCTAACCTCTTATAGAAGAGATTCCATAAATCTATCATGCTGTTTAGAACCGGTTCCAGCCTCCTTCCCCCGCCCATCCACACTACACTTGCCCCGCCCGCCACTCACTGATTGACTGGCTCACCAATCGCCCCGCCCGCCTCTAAGAGTGCTATCTAAACCTTAAAGTCTTAAAGCTGTTAAGTTTGAACACCCCTGGGGTTTATTTTCTAAAGGGTTAGGGGTGCAAGAGTCTTGTAACTTGACAGCTTTAAGACTTGCGTACTTCAATGCCAGAGTTCCTGAGCCAACATGACTGGAGGAGGGATTCTGGGAGTTGAAGTCCACAAGTCTTAAAGCTGTCAAGTTTGAATACCCCTGGTTTTTTTTTCTAAAGGGTTAGGGGTGCAAGGGTCTTGTAACTTGACAGCTTTAAGACTTGCGTGCTTCAAATGCCAGAGTTTCTGAGCCAACATTTTGGTTGCTAAGCAAGAGCGTTGTTACGTGAGTTTCACCACATTTTACAAGTTGGCCATGCCCACCCAATCATATGATTGCCAAGCCACTCCCACTCAGTCATATGGCTGGCAAGCCACTCCCACAAAGCAGGGCACACCTACAGAAAAGGTTCTAAAAAAATTTGAAACCCACCACTGATACACACGCTCCAGTTTCAGCACTTGGTGCCAAAAAGTTAACCATCACTGTCCTAGTATATACTAAAAAAAAAAAAATGCTATAAAATAGGGAAGAGAAGCAGAATTTAGGTAATAGCTCAAGCAAAACTGGGAGTACACTTTTGGAAGGACTGGAATGTAGATATTTCCAGCAAGGTTATAAATTGCAGATCATGTATTATAAGAAAATAAGACTTTTTTTTTCCAGACCTTTATAGAATATATGGGTGAATTTCAGACATTTGGAACTATTCCCCATGATAACTATAGCTTTCTATAAACTATAATATGTAACCGTCAATGAGAGTCCTTAACATCTGAAGATGTAGAAAGGAATGTCTGATGCGGGTTACCTACCCAGAGAATTAAGTATATATTGGTGGGCTGTTTCTGGAATGCACATTTTTCTCATCAAACATTCCCATACAGCTTTTGGCATTTGTATTTTCATTAAATCACTGCATTGAATCCTGTCCCCTTCAGTTAGCTGGCACTTGGTCATATTGTGTTATAACAAAGAGCTTTGGAGCCATCTAGACCAGTGGTGGGATTCTGCCTGTTTAACAACTGGCTCAGTGAACGCATACTTCACGCACGCGTGTGTACCCGCGCCTGACTCAGGCTCTGTTCGTGTGTGCAGTTTTAACAGAACTTACCTCCTATGTTACTTCTGGGGAGTAACACAGCTGAGGCTTGGCAATCCACTCTGCTGCGCGAATCAGCTGAGAGGATATAGATAAGTAAAGCGCAGGAGCTGGCAGGCGGGCCCAGCGGATCGTTGGAACTACCAGTTCACCCAACCGGTCCGAACCAGCAGAATCCCACCCCTGATCTAGACTCTTGTGCACTAGTGGGATTCATTTACCTTCGCTACCAGTTCGCAAATGTGAGCGTGCTTGCTATGCCCATGTGCGCAGAAGGTTGTGCATTTAATCAGGGTGGGTGGTTGGGCAGAGCCTTCAGCAGCTGCCACTACTGGTCTGCCCGAACCGATAAGAACCGGCAGAATACCACCACTGCCCTTATGGAGTTGGGTTGTGTTGCACACCTTTACAGATGTTATGTGTAACCTAGTACTCTCCTCTAGTTGCCGTTTCTCTCAGTTTTTAGAGCTGGTGCGAGAGATCCAGCATTATGGATATATACAACTTGCTCCTTGTTCCTGTGACTACCCTGAAGTTGGTTGTACTGCTACTATTCATGTGGGAAATAATGAGATCAGCTGCTGCATAAAGTTGCCTAGCAATCAGATCAAAGAGGTCAATTTCAAAATCAACAGGATAAGGTGCTGGCAGGTCACATTTCTTGTAAGTTCCTTTTGTATAAATTTGTATCTGTCAAGTACTTTTTTTAAGGGTTATTTTATGAGGGGGTTGATTGTTGCTTCTACTGCTGTACCACCTCCAGAAGTCCTCTTATGTGCACTAATATTCTTGCTTTATATAAATGGGGCTGTGAACAATAACACATAACCAGTGATGGGAGTCAAAGTGTTTTACCACCGGTTCTGTGGGCACGGTTTTGTAGGCGTGGCAAGGGAAGGATATTGCAAAATCCCCATTCCCTCCCAACTCTCAACATTTCCGCTACCGGTTCTCCACAACCTGTCAGAACTGACTTAATATCACCTCTGCACATAGCCCATACATAGATTATGTGTCTGTATTTGCTGAACATTTGGTAAGAAGCTATTTGTGCAATCATTGCATGCCATCATTGACATTAGGACAATCTGCATTGACCATATTTTAGGAAAAGCTGATATTCTCCACGCATGTTGAAATTGTAACTCTCAAAAAGCTTGGAAATTTGGCATTGTATTTCAAACACATTGAGACTACCAAGTTGGGAAAGACTAGTAGAAAATGCCCTTTATAACCCAGGCCCCCAACTTGACTCCTATGAGACTAATGCAACCTTTGAGCTACCTGTTGGCACTGGCTAGACTCCCTCTCATTTAAAATATATATATATTAATTCTCCCCTCCCAAAAAATAAATAAATGGAAAACTGGCAAATGGCTATCCTCAAGCATCTTTATTTCCAAGAATGCACATAAGCCCTGCATAAACTGCCTAGGCATTCTTGGAAATAAAAAATCAGAAGGGATGCAATTTAGTGCTTGCTTTGGAAACACCCACAGCGGCCCTGAAAAGATGGGGTACTAGAGGTTAGAGGATTTGGTGGGAAACCACTTCATCAGCTTGTTTTCAGAAGGCAGCCATTTTGTAACCTATTCTCAAAATGCCAACATATCCATTGGTACCAAAATGTTTTGAATCCCTGTGGTATGGGCTGCATGATAAGGGAACAAAAGTATACAAGCATTTTAGTAGTTATTCCTGCTTCTAAATTAGAAGAATAAGGTGGAAATGAGAGATTGAGATGTTTCTCCCAAGTGTTTTTTTTCTCTCTTCTTTTATGATTTTTGATACTCATGTGGAGTAACAAGAGCTGGTATTGCTTGAAACATATAAACATCTCAATGGCAGACATGCAAGAGCCAAGGTGGCACAGTGGTTAGGGTGCAGTACTGCAGGCCACTTCAGCTGACTGTTACCTGCAGTTCAGCGGTTCTAATCTCACCGGCTCAAGGTTGACTCAGCCTTCCATCCTTCCGAGGTGGGTGAAATGAGGACCCAGACTGTGGGGGCGATATGCTGACTCTGTAAACCGCTTAGAGAGAGCTGAAAGCCCTATGAAGCGTTATATAAGTCTAACTGCTATTGCTATGAAGCTGTACAGGTATCCTCAACTTATAGTCATTTGTTTAATGACCATTGGAAGTTACAATGGCAGGGAAAAAAGTGACTTACAATTGGTCACACAACCATCGCAACATCCCTATGGTCACGTGATCAAAAATTGGGCTCTTGGCAACCAACACATTTTTTTACAAAAGGTCATGTGATCATTATTTGCAACCTTCCCAACCACCTTCCAACCAACAAAGTCAATGTGGAAAGCTGGATTTGCTTAACAATTGCATAATTCACTGAACTGCAGTAATTTATTTAACAACAATGGCAAAAAAAGAGATCACAAAATCAGGTATGATTCATTTCATAAACCTCTTTCTCTTCCTCCTCTTCCTTCTCCTTCTTCTTCTTCTGCCATATCCATCATCGGATGTTGGCGATCATGTTGGCAATCCTACTTTTGTCAACAGCTGCATGAAAACATGCTGCTGAGTTTTGTCCCTTAGGTTTTGAAGCCATGATGGTCTTCTTCTGCCTGGACCTCATTTGCCTTCAATTTTTCACTGGAGGATTAAGTGACGTATGCCATATTTTTCTGGGTGTTGCATCACATGTCCAAAATATTCTAACTTTCACCTTTTTAATGGCTTTGATGATTTTCCTTTGCTTTCCCAGGTGGCTTATCACCTCCTCATTTCTGATTTTGTCAGCCCAACTTATACATAACAGCCAGCTGTAAATCCACATTTCAAATGCTTCTATCTTTTCAAGTGGTTTTCTGTCAGAGACCAACTCTCTACTGGATAGAAGCAGGATAGAGCAGGATAGAAAAGATGTAACATCTGACAAGCCTGATTTTCAGACTTAGACTTATGTTGTGATTGCAGAAGACCTTTTTCATTTTGAAGAATGCTGTTGGACCTTTCTCTATCCATGCATAGCAATTGATGTTCCACCTTGCTTAGCAATTGAAATTCTGGTCCCAATCGTGGTCATAAGTTGAGAACTACCTATATTCCAAAAAAGCTAGAGCAGATGTGGTGAAATCTCCAGCCCACAAATCAGGTCTCCATCTGGCTCATGAATGCTTCCAAGGAATCTCCTTCCCTTCCTCAAAATTCCACTTCCAGGACAGCAGAAAATCAGTCCCTCCAGGTCTCTGCAGAAGGAACTCCCCAAGGACAATCCAGGGTGATTGGCCCCTGCCTTTTTTTATTACAGAAAGAAAAAGACTCCCAGGCAAGCATTAACAGTCTATTGTTGGTCACTGGCAGAATCTGACTCTTATCTTGCCCTTATCTTTACAAAAGCCTTCTGGTTAATGTGGTGATCTAATCACAGGCCAAGGAGAAGACAGCAAACAACTTAGGAACCCATCCATTAATCATGATTTTTAATTGATGGCTATAAATGCATGTCTATATATTTTATAAAAGGGTCTGAAAAAGAACATTGGTTTTTCAAAATTTTGCAGTTCATCCACATTCTTTAAAATGTGTGCAAGATGGAGTTATTGATAGAAACTTGTAGTATCACAAGCCTCTGAGCCAGGAAGACATTTTCTGTATTTGATATTTTATTCATACTTGGAGTTGCCTGGGGATGGAAGGTAAATCCGAACCCTTCAAAATGGGAACATGATCCTTCCAGTCCATTTCTTCCAAAATATCCCTGTTAAATTCAAGAAAGGGCGTTTTTCAGGATCACAATGCCCAGGTTTTAACAGGAGCTGATTTTTTATTGTTATGTTTTCCATTTTCTATCTGATATCTTATTATATACAGTATCTCTGTTGTACACAGCCTATGCAAGCCAGGTCCTTATTCTTTTTGCCTGCCTTAGCAGAAGTGACTTTTCCCTCTAAAAAGAAGTACGCAGTCTGGATGGAAGAATTTAGGATATACTGTTACATGGCTTTTGTTGTTCTTGATATTCTTTTCCATTTTGACTATTTAGGGATCAGTTTTAGGCCATGGACTTGATCAATTCTTGGAACTCAGAATTGAGTACAATGAATCTGATAAGTGGAGATGGATTGTCTTCAATACAAAGCAGGTTTGTTTGGGTTCAATTAAAAGATTATTATATGGTTCCATAAATATCAGGGTTACTAATCTTTTCCAGCCCAAGTACACATTCCTGTTAATATTGATACAAATAAAGATCCCCTTTCCTAATTAACCAAATATTTTTCACATAAAAATATGATTTGTCTCTGAGTTAGTTCTCTTCCCACTTTTCCTAACTGGTTACAAGAGGGAAGGGTTCACTTCAGGATGAGTTTGGTAGGGTCCAGTTCATATGGTAGTTTAATGAATTGGGAGAGGAAAAAACCCACCATACTGTGTCATATATAGCGGTCAATCCAGAACAAATCAGTTGGGGTTTTTTTAATAAGCATTTTTCCTCTCAATACCGGTAATTACCTGTGGATTGAAATGATTCATATTACTGATGAACTGGAGGAGTAAGACATCCATTCATTGAAAAGAGAACTATGTGGAAAACAGGTGAATATGCAGAATGTTTATTTGGGAAGAGATGCTTGCCCAGTGAATTAAAGAATATTTTTCATTTCTTTTCTTCTTTCCGTATTTAATTTCCTGGCAAATCTACCCTGATCTCTCTCCTGTGTTTTTGGATTTGGGCTTTTTTGTGCTGCATAGATAGGAAGGGAGAAAGATTGATTTTACCTGTAATTGGTACCTCTTGGTTCACAAGTTAGAAAGCTGGTTTTGTACTTTTTCTACAATGTTTATCATTTGGGGAGGTGTGTTTTCAATTCATTGCCACCTTCAGGTAAATCATAGACTAAGACTAATATAGACCATAAAAGGGAATTCATTAAGAAAGTCTTTTAATGAAAACTTAATTCCATTTTTGTAGGCATTCCTTCTGAGCAGTTGCTTAAAAAAGATAATATCAGAGCAGCTGTTGACAACAACCAAGAATGATCAAGAGATGGTGAGCAAAGTTGATAACCTTATTTCACCGAACATGGATGTTAAGTTGTTAGCAGCATCAGTGTAATGCAGAGGGATGACCTACTGTGTGTATATTCGTGATTTTCTTGTGGTTTTCTTGCGACAATATTCTGTTTCTAAGATGTAAGGTTCAGTAAAAAGGGGCATCCCCACATGTGGATTTTGAGCTTGTTCCAAATCTGCTGTGAACTTGTGTGATTATATAGGGCTGGATACTTTCAAGTGCTGAGATGATACCTTCCTGGCTCTGGGTTGGTTATTTGATATCAGAGCAAAACCAGCATTTTCTCTGCAGTGCTATGGCTTCCGGTTGGCTCTGTTCCCATGAACAGGATCCCATCACCTATTTTCTCCTCATTCTCCCACCAGAATTAGGGGATTGCAAAATCATCAACTTCTCCCTTTGTCCTCTGTTTTCCCAAATCCATTTGATTGCTCAGCTCTCTTTTGGTGAAATGAGGAACAGGGCAGAGGTGGGTTACTCCTGGTTCGGCCCGGATTGGACAAACCAGTAGTAGCAGCGGCAGGAGGCTCTGCCCATCTGCCCGGACGCTTCTATGTATGCGCGTGTGCCCCCAAACCAATAGCAAAAAAAATTGGCAACCAACCACTGAAATAGGGGAGAAGTAACACAGAAGTTTACTAAATCCTGGATATGGGGAGCAGGCAGGATGGGAGAACAGTCAGTCTTCTTTTATAAGCCCCATGGTTCATATTGTCATATCAGGTGCAGTGTGCCAGTCACCGAAGGCTCCTTTCTTTAGCGTGTAGGCCAAGAGTCTCCAACCTTGGCAACTTTAAGCCTGGAGGACTTCAATTCCCAGAATTCTGGATGTTGAAGTTCTACAGGCTTAAAGTTGCCAAGGTTGGAATGGAGACCCTTGGTCTATGCTCAGTGTCTGAATCTTCTGGTGTTGCACCGGGGTGGTTTTTCGGGCTGACATCCACCCACCCCCCTCATTTGATGACGCTGTTTCTTTCAGTCCAGCATTGACTGACTACAAGAAGAAAATAGTTGCTGTGTTAGAAGGGGAAAACATGGCGAGTCATATTAACTTCATTTATTAATTTACTAGGCCTGATACTGTCAGTTTCTTTATTCTGCTCAACCCTTTTTAAAATGTGGTCCTGATATGATTGTGAAGCCCCCCCCAACACAAAATTCATAAAGAATGTCATATATTCTTATATAAGAATTTTTTTAACTCAAAGTAATTTTAGTCTTCTCTCTGACCCCTAGCAACCACTATCTTCTATCTGGTGGTAACAAAATGAAAGCAAAATTTAAAAAAATGATTACATACACTTTTTGTTAATTGTTACATGAATGCTGTTGCTGTAAGGAGTTCTTATAGCAATGATGGTTGTTATCAGTATAAAAGTAACCTTTACAGTTCTTAAGTCTCATTCAGTTAAAGGTAGCATATACCTCTCTGGATAATCCATGCACTATGGATTACTTCAGAACTTTTTTTTTTCTCCACATGGCCCACTTCCAACTTCATTTCTCTCCTGCGCCCCTTTCCCCTCCTGGTCTCGATCCAGTGGTGGGTTTCAAAAATTTTTGGAACTTACTCTGTGGGTGTGGCCTGCTTTGTGGGAGTGGCTTGCTGGCTTTGTGACCGGGTGGGAGTGACTTGCCGGCCACGTGACCAGGTGGGAGTGGCTTGGCAGTCATGTGACTGGGTGGGAGTGGACAAGAAGATGTCACTGAATTCTTTGCCCCAATGGATGAACTACAATAAGATTAAAATAAGTACAAAAATAAATAATACTAACTGCAAAAGAAATAAAACAACATTGGACTCAATTGTGATTGTAAGCTGAGGACTACAGGTAAAAGAAGGGACCTCTGCTTTCAACGAACAATGTACAGTCTTTTCAGGAAGGATAAGAAACAGGAAAGATATAAACAAACAGGAAAGATATAGTCTTTCATCCAAGAAGTTAGTTCAATAATTAATGTCATAGGTAGATTCCCAGAGCAATACAGATTTCTTTTTTCTGAAATTTAGTACTCAGTTCCAAAAAACAGGAATATATGAATTATATATATGCTGGGCTAGTTTAGTGCAGACAGGCGGGGGAGCGAGTGAGCTGTGACAGGACGGCCAGGGGGAGCGAGCAACAGGGCCGGGGCAGGCGTTCCGGAATTACTTTCGGGTCCACCGATCAAACCTCCTCTCACCGGATTGGTAAATTTCACCAACCGGTTCTCCTAAGCCTGTGCGAAGCGGCAGAAACCCACCACTGTCTCGATCCCATTACCAGTAAAAAAGATTAGCATTTAACCATTTGGCCTGAAAATAGAATACATATCTATTCTATTCTGACAGTATTTGCAATATAATACATTTTGCTTTTTGCTGGTCCCCTTGGCACAGGCCATGACCCGGTTACATTATTTATACCTATGCCCCCCCCCCCTTGAAATATCCAAAGCTCCCAGGTAGCCATATGGTCTTCAGCTAAGAACTGCTACACTAGAGTAGTGTATCACAACCTCAGCATCTTTAAGATGTGTGGACTTTCAATTCCTAGCCAGCGTTCACTCATTTTAAAATTCCTGATACTGAAAAACAGTATTTTAGAAGGATGTATAATATACCTTGATCTTCTATATAGTATCTTTTCAAATATCTCTCATTGGTAGAGGATCAAAATGCAATAAAACTTCATTTTAATGTATGTCGATTAGTGTACAATTAAAGTAACAATAAAGTTATTCTAAGTTGATCTGTTTTTATTTTTCCCCCTCAAAAACATTCTTAGCTCCTTTATTTCTGATCAGAGACTAAAACAAAGTCCTTTGGTCATTTACATTTCCCTGCTAAGACCCTGTTTTAATGTAATGATGCAGAGAACAGAACATAGTAGTCAAGGTGGAGTCCAGTCAAAGTAAGAACTCCGCTCAAATAAATAAACTTGATTTAACATTCCGGCTGTGTTTCCTTTTTGTATAACTTTTTTTCTTTTTCATTTAACCTATCTATTTAGCAGATTGAGCGTCCAGAATTAGATACAGCTAAGAAAGTAAGCATCCGTCCAAGTCAGGTGTGTAAATTAAATTACATAATTTGGGTGGAAAAGACTGGGTTGAGTAGGGGGGATCTGAGATGACAATTATGCTTGGACGTTTGAAGCTATTAGTGAGCCTCATCATCTAATGCTATAAATTGCATCAACCCATGGCTACTTTTGATCATAGTTAGCTTAATAAATTACAGTTGCTGAGTTCATACATTACGCTAAATCACAAACCAGAGTCTGTATAAACTAGCTGATGACAATGACTTAAAGCAAATATGGATATCCCAAGTTTATCAGTGATTAGCTAGGCAAACCTCAATATTCCTGTTGGGCAGACTATGAACCATGGGCAAACCAATGGAGAACAACTCACAATTTTTCAATCTTGGTAATGCTTGCTGGTTGAGAATAGCAAGAGAGCTCTTTCCCATGGCGATTAGCAGTGGTGATACAACTATCTTTCCAAGAGTCAATGGGGTTAATGCAATAAAGAGGGAATATATTTAGTTGAAATATTTAGTATTTAGTTGAAGACTGAGGGAATGGGAACTTTCAAAAATAGCCTATTGCAGATCATAATCCACTGGGCAGTCACAAAGGTTCTGTGGACACCAGTGCAATCCCCAAACTTAAAATATTTGCCTTTCAGGACTGCTGCAAATGGTCTGTGAGACTTCTTTGGTAATGAATTTATTAGGGCGTTTACTGATTCAAATCAAACAATTGCTACAAACTTCTGGTAGCATGCTGAGTTTTTGTTCTCATCTACAATTCTTTCTTCTTTAGCTCTTAAATGCCCAAAGGGAAACTTGAAACAGAACAACAAACAACTGTATTGTTATATGGATATTGTTATCTTTATTTAGTATAATATGATATTGTTTGCCATGCTTAAAATCACTTGCTACAGTGATAGCTGTACAGCGTTTGCTGGATCAGACCCCTGAAAAATCTTTTTTCTTTGTTAGTTTAAACCTAAGATCAATATGAATTTCTTTCTCTTAATCCTAAATTTGGTAGCACATTCCACACCCCCAATGCTTTTATGCTGGTTAATGGATCATATTTTTTATTCTCTACAGATATTTCATTCCAGTTTTAAGTCAAGAAAATGGCTACACAATAGTAGATCAAATGAGGACGATTGTGTATTTGAGAAGATAAGCGAAGAAGATTTGTGATTAACCCGGATACAAAGAATATTCATTCTTGCTGATTTTAAAATATCACTTAGCCAGGATCCTTACTGGCAAGTTGCATCATTTAGGATCCCAGCCATTACAGGTAGTCCTTGACTTACAACCACAATTGAGCCCAGAATTTATATTGCTGTGAGACATTTGTTAAGTGAATTTTGCCCCATTTTATGACCTTTCTTGCCACAGTTGTTATGTGAATCACTGCAGTTGTTTAGTAATATGGTTGTTAAGTGAATCTGGCTTCCCCATTGACTTTGACTATCAGAAACCCCACAAACTGACCCCCCCATGACACTGCCTACGTCATAAAAATGAGTCAGTTGACATGCGTCTGAATTTTGATCATGTGACCATTATTGCAACGGTCATAAGTGTGAAAAATGGTCAGGTCACTTTTTTTCAGTGGCATGGTCACTTTGAATTGTTCTAAGTTGAGCCCTATCTGTACTACATCAAAAGGACAGGTTTTATATTGTTTTAATAACAGCTGATGCAAAAGAAGATGCAACAATCCTCAAGCACTGGAGATCCCGCTGTAGACAATTTGCTACAGTTAGGAGATGTGTAAATATTTTACCCACGTTTGTTTTTGTATTTTTTTAAAAAAGACCTTAAAATGAGACATAGATAACACCTATCATTCCCTGATATTGTGAGACAAAATATATTTAAATGTTTGGGCAATCAAATCCCCATCACTGTTCTTTTGAGATACAAACTTTCCCGGATGCTTTAATCAGATGATAAATTATGCAATACACTGAATGATAGCAAGAATTTCCTATGCAGAAAATGTAGTGTCTCAAAATCTCCTATTTCATCTAGGAATTCTTCACTGAAAAATCTACATTGTTTTGATTACTCTTCCCCCTTTTCCTTCTTTGTACTGATAAGTGAAATAAACTGCCGTTTGGATTATTGGAATTATTCCAATGCATTAAATATTATCTAAGGTAGTATTTTTGTGAAGCGTTTTAAAATAGCAGTGTTATATGGGAGGTACACTGTGATAAATATTCTGAAAATGTAAAATGCATTTTTTTTAAAGAAGCATATTTTTAATATGCTGAGTGCCTTCAAAATGGTCCAGATATTGCAATGTGTCTTAAGAAAATCTATTGTGTTGTCTTCCAGCGTGGAAAACCTTAGAACAGCAGTCCCTAATCTTTCTGGCTTGGTAGACTGGCCGGAGTGGAGTGGGGGGAGAGGGAATGATTCTGTGTAAGTGGCATGCGCATGCGTCAGCACACACAACTCCATTTGCACAAGTAGCAGGCATACACACCCACCACTCATGCAAATTGAGCTTCATGCACATGTACGTGTGCTCACCACTCAAAGAAATGGAGTTGCGCACACATGCTCGCCCACCACTTTCATAGCCTGGTTCTGAATGGGCTGCAGCCCAATAGTGCGTCATGGCCCAGGGGCTGAGGACCCCTTCCTTAGAAGTTACATGTAATACTTCCAAGAGTATATATGGATTATAATAGATGTTTGCAGAGCATAGATTGCAATCATTCAAGTAAAGGGTTTTGTTCTGATCTAGGTTTCCCAAAACCATGAATCAGACTCTTATTTCCTGAAAAAAAAAACCTTTTTATTAAATTACTGTGAATTCCTCTCATTCACATCCAGCAAAGTCTTTCAAGGATGAATTTACAGTCATAGACTTTATCTGGCTTAGAGAGCTGCCAGGCCGACATCTGCAAAACTTGGCAAGGGGTCTCGAGTCATGAACCAATTAAGCAAACTAATTGTCTCCTGCAAACTCCACTCCTCTTTTGCTCCTCTTTTATTCCCTATGGGAGGGACCATTCACCATCCACCTGTGGGCTTACTCCCAAGTCAACCCTTGTTCCTTAGCTGTTCCCTTCACCTGGCAACTCTGTGCTTGCGCACACTGGGAACAGGCTCCAGCTGTTTGTCTCCCTCACTGATGTCTGACTTCGAAGGCAGCTGATAACTGTCTGATGGCCCTGGCTCTATCTCTGCCTCTGATGCAGAGCCCTCATCAGAGCCTTCCCCAGACTCCAGGACTGGCCCAGGTTCCTCCCCAACCTCCTCACTGTCCAAATCTGCTGCCAGCTCTACTTGCTGCTGGTGGATCACAACAGGTTCTACAAGGCAGGGAGAAACTGACCAAACGTGCTGCAATACAACCCTCTCTCACTCACTCTCTCATAGTCACCCCAAGCCTCACAATGCTTGCCCCATGGCTCCCCTGCCACTTGTGCACCTCTTCGTTCCCCCTCTCACCTGATACAGCCATTTATTACCTGCTTTGGTAGTTGAAATTGGCACTTTACAACCATGATTCTTGTTTAATGGGAGCAATGGGACTGCAGATATTGCGGTCACTAAACAATGTGATTGTGTGCTGTTGCGCTTTGTAACTGCATAGCTTAGTGACAGAAACTCCAGTTCCAGTTGTCTTAAGGAACTCAAGGAATACTTTTTCCTGAGTTGCTCATCTGATAACTAGAGTTATCAGGTAACTGAACACAAACAGGAAGATACATGTCAGGGTTCCAAATAGCATCCTCCATAAAATAAAAGTCCTCAAAATTCCAATTTATTAGAAGAGCCATGTTGGCACATCTGGGAAAACCCGAATCTGAAAGCTTCCAGGTTTTCCCCACCCAGTTGAAAGTTCAAGCCCTTGCTCCAGCACCCACATGTCCATCACAGGGTCCAATCAGGAGCCGAGGTGGCGCAGTGGTTAAATGCAGCACTGCAGGCTACTTCAGCTGACTGCAGTTCTGCAGTTCGGCTGTTCAAATCTCACCGGCTCACCGACTCAGCCTTCCATCCTTCCGAGGTGCGTAAAATGAGGACCCGGATTGTTGTTGGGGGCAATATGCTGACTCTGTAAACTGCTTAGAGAGGGCTGAAAGCCCTATGAAGTGGTATATAAGTCTAACTGCTATTGCTATTGCTAATCAATCCCTGTCCCACAAAGAGATTCCTCCCAGCAACGCCCCTCCAGGTGGCAAGACAAAATGACCTGGACTTTCTGAGAAAGAATGTTGTTTTGACTACACAGCTCTCAGGCTCCATTTACAATCCCCCCACTTCCAGTTTCCCACAGCAGAATATGTGACAGGCTTGGGGCCTACTGTAAAAGATGGCTTCCAAGCCTGACAATACAGACAATCGGAAAGGAGGACAAATGGGGAGAAAAGAAGGATGCTTGGCATTCACAACAACAAAAAATACAGCAAAAACACTGCCAAAAATGTGCTTTTTCAAAAGGCAACTGGACTTTCTGTTTTTCTTTGAAGATGTTTCGCCTCTCATCCAAGAAGCTTCTTCAGCTCTTCAGAAGCTGAGCAAGTTCTTGGATGAGAAGCGAAATGTCTTCAAAGAAAAAACAGAGAGTCCAGTTGCCTCTTGAAAAAGCACCTTTGGGACAATCATGACCTGGATGACCGAGAATCTCCATAGACATTTGCCAAAAACATACTTAGGTCTACATGTACAGTATATGAATTTTTTTAAACATCAGAAAGACTAGTTTTTCAATCGCTTTTCAGTATTTCCCCCTCAAAAAACCTTTTAATTTCAAGAACATATGCTAAGGTAATAGAGAGACAATATTTATTTTTACACCATAGACTTTTAGGACAAGTGATTGATCCACAAACTCCAGTAGTAATAGATTTGAAGGCCTAGAATGAAGCTGACTGCTGGAATCAGGAAATAAATATAGCAACGTAAACCTCAGATTTCAAGACTGTCAGCAGACATGGGAAAGCAGCAGTCAATTTACAAGGTCACACTATACAGAAGGCAATGTATAGAACAAAATGACAATTGTTGTGTTGGAAGAAACATCCTTCTGGGTTCAATTCCAAGCAGTGACGTGCGGTGAGGTTTATGGCTGGTGAGGCAGTCCTCTCCCCCAACATCCCACTGTCTAAAGTGCTTTCGGGTGAAAGAAAGCAGCAGCCCACCAGCTGAGGCGGGCAAGCTGGCGGGCTGCTGCTTTCTTTTGCCCGCCTCTGTGTCCGGCTGCCATGGACACAGAGGCAGGCAAAAGAAAGCGGCAGCCCGCCAGCCCGCCTTAGCTGCCTGCCTCTGTGTCCATGGCTGCAGCGGACACAGAAGCGGGCAAAAGAAAGCGGCAGCTCGCCAGCAGAGGCTGGCAAAAGACTCGCCTCTGCCGGCGGGCTGCCGCAGACACAGAGAAAGAAAGCTGGTGGGCTGCCCTCCCTGCCTCTCCTATCCCCTTCCCACTCTTCACTCAAACAAACTCTCAAATTGAGAGTTTGAGTGAAAAAACAAACAATCAAACTAACACACACACACACACAGTTGCACCAGGAGGATTAATTTTGAATTCCTCCCCCTCCCTCCGACCCACATACCTTTTCCAGCTGTTTCACAGAGGATTTAAACTCTGCTTTTGCCTGCCATCATGAAAATGTAAAAATGTAAAAAAGGCAAGAGCTGCTGAGGTCAGGCTCGGCTAGTTGCTGCCAGAGTCCCCATGGATGACTCTGCTTAACTGTTTAAAAAAGCCTCTAAAACGCCCTCTACAGGAGGAGGCAAGAGAACCACGTGCCTCATCTACATAAAGATTTTTTTGGCTTTTAACCCTTGCTTAACTCTACTCGAGTGATCGTAAAGTCAGAATAGATGAGGCACGTGGTTCTCCTGCCTCCTCCTGTAGAGGGCACTTTTTTAGAGGCTTTTTTAAACAGTTAAGCACTAAGCAGAGTCATCCACTGTGACTCTGGCAGCAACTAGCTCAGCCTTTTTCCTTTTACATTTTTTTTTCTTTTCATGATGACAGTGGTGAGGCTCTGCCTCCCCTGCCTGCACGTCACTGGTTCCAAGTGGGGCAAAAGACACTGGAAACATGGAGGCTGTTTGGAAAGATGGATTAATGGCGGACAGGATTTCATGGCTTGAGTTCCTGAACAGAAAAGGGGGATCACATGCTTCCAGATGTTGGGTGAAGGAGAGAGTGAGATGCTGAAAGTTCCTGGTTTTATGCCCTCTCTGGCTTTTGATCTTGATCTTGTATTCTGGTTGGTTGTCAGACTCCCATGGGGCCATGCAGGGGCAGCTCTCTAGGCTGAGTCCACATTTGGTTGAGCATTGCTTCTTCCCAGGTGCCCTGTGGTGAGATGGGTAAAGAGCTAATACTATCTTGCCTTAATCCCATCACCCTGGAGCGGAAGGGGGGGAAGATCTTTGTTATGTAGAATAAACTGGCTCGGGCATTTTAATGGCCCATTGACAAAAGTGGGCGCTATTAAGAGTGAGTCTGTTTCCTACCTAAAAAAAGTTTCTCCATTTCTGATCCAAGGAAATATAATATTCTGCCTTTTCAATATTTCCCCGGATATTTCATTCTTCTAGGAGAGGGGTGGGTTTTAACTTCCTACAACTCATCACACCCAAAAATGCAAATACCACAGGCTGTTTTTTATGCCATTTGTGTCCGGATGGATGCATGAAATATGGATGCCCCCACGGGGAATCCCTCACTGATTCATATTTCAAGGGGGTAAGGACCTGATACTTTAAAATCAGATTCCTTCCCAAGAGCTTCTTCCTTGGAGAACATCCAGGAGGCATTCAGATGTACATTCACGTCACTTTATAGTCTAGCCTCCATCTTGGATTTGGGTTTTACAGCGTAGGAAGTCTTATTTCAAACGCCACCGGGCTCGTGGCTTCTCTGCCATCTAACGGCAGCAATTTCTTGCTTTAGTGCAGAATCTCGGTAGCCTCCCGTATCAAGCGACCTGCAGGTGGCGCCATTTGCATCGCCTTTTCGCTGCCTGGATAGAGCGACGCAGAAGCCCAAAGAGGTTGCGGGGTTTGAGTCTTGGGAGGCACAGCAACGGTCCCTTGACGAAGCTCCAGCAAGCAAGCCTTCGCTATTAAATGCCCAAGATTTCCCAGCAAAAGGGGTGGGGTGGGGAAGTGGCTGAGAAATAAGCTGCTTTTTTCGGGGTTGCCTTTCTTTATAATAAATCTTTTTCAAACATGCAAAAAAATAAAATAAAATAAAAGCAAATCTGGACCAAAAGGAGTCAATCCCACACCTCTTTTTGGGAGGCTGGGCTGGACTGGGCTGGGAGCCTTCATTCATTAAAGCTCTATTCTTTTTTACACTTATACACTTACACACAGAATCCAGAGTTCTCAGTTGAAACCCCAATAATCACCAGGCTCAAACAATCCTACTTCAGGCTTCTTATGTAAAGAGCCAGCTATTGGGGGCAGGGGGGGGAGGCTCTAACGCTGGGAAAAACGTAGAAAGAAAGGAAACAAGATGATGATCAGCAGCAAGATGGATGGACTCCTGGGTGGAGATGAGTGCTCTTAGGGACAGACCGTCACGGAGGCAACCTTGTCTACTGCATGTGGTCACTAAGATTCGAAAACGGCTTGATGGCACACAAAGTCAACGCAATCAAAGTGTCAATACCGACTTAGAGTAGAGTAGAATAGAATAGAATAGAATAGAATAGAATTCTTTATTGGCTAAGTGTGATTGGACACACAAGGAATTTGTCTTTGGTGCCTATGCTCTCAGTGTACATAAAAAGGCAAGATACATTCGTCAAGAATCATAAGATGAACACTTAATGATCGTCATAGCATAGACAATAAGCAATCAGGAAACAATATCAATATAAATCGTAAGGATACAAGCAACAAAGTTACAGTCCTGCGGTCATGAGTGGGAGGAGACGGGTGATAGGAACGATGAGAAGACTAATAATAATAGCAATGCAGCCTTAGTGAATGGTTTGACAGTGGCGAGGGAATCGTTTGTTTAGCATACTGATGGCGTTCGGTGTGGCGTTACGTTGGTGGCACGCAATCCGTCCATTATTGAATATCCCTACCATGAAACCTCTAGGCCCGTGATAGCTTCTTCCCCAAGCCACGCAAACCACTAGCCCATTTCCTTTCCCCCAAACAATCTGTGCGTTCCGCCGCCCAGTTCCACGCTCTCCCGCCACTCACGCGCACGAAGGCTGCGACCAGGAACCGGAAGTGCCGGCTCGGGAGCTGCGGGGAAGCTTCGCCGCGTCTCGCTTGGCTCTAAAGCGGGGCCTGGCTTTTTCGGGAGCGGTTCTCTGCGCCGCCGAAGTGACCATCGCTGAAGAAAGCGGGAGAGGCGCCGCGGAATCGCCTTCGGGGGGGGAAAAAAGCGTTTGTCCGGTTTGGGGACTCGAGTTGGGCGACCCGAGTCTTCCCCCTCCGCTGCGTTTGCCCGGTTAGATGCGGGTTTGCTCTGAGGAGGCGGACGGGGAAGAGGGAGTTCTTGGAGAGGGAGCCGGTGCTGGTGGTTTAGCGAGGCATGGGAACGCCAGGTAGAAAAACTCAGCCGCCGTTTGGTTTCACAGCCTGCGAGGCTGCCTGGATACGTTTTTCTGACGAGCGAGGGTCGGGCTTAAAACAAAATAATAATAACATCCTGCTTGCAGGTTGGAAATACTAATATTCGTTTCAGAAATGTCCTCGGCGACTCGCTCTCTCTCTTAACCCCAAGAAATATATAAATATCAATATCGAAACGGCTTTAGCAACTGGTTACATTTCACTGGATGGGGAGCTTTATGGCCTTTCAATCAACACCGAACTACAAATCCCAGCCTCAGCCGCCCACGCCCAAGTTGGCTGAGGCTGCTGGGAGTTGTAGTTCGCCAAGCTGTTTATAAAAATCCTCTCCCCTTCATCATGAGCTTTAGGCGATCTTGTAAATAATCTCAGGTGGAGTTAGTAGACTCAAATGCATAATAATATTGCCCTCATAAAGACCCTGTTGATGAGAAATTGCTACAACTTATTTATTTTTGCTCATTCATTTAAAAAAGGATTCTTTTTTAACTTCAGGGTGTCTCTGTGTTAATGTGTTTGTTTACAAAATGTTTTGTATGTTTGTATTTTTTTTCTGTCTGTCTCAACTCATATTTTACTGCTGTTATGTTTAATTGTACTTTAAATAACTGCTCATTCAAACACAGGAGTGTAGAAACTAAAGACAGGTGTATATTTTCCTTACTTTTACTGTGGATACCAATATTTATTGGGTTTCCTTTTACAACTATTGAACCCAAGTCCCAGTTCAATGTTTCCCAATCTTGACAACCTCCAGATGTATTAACATCAATTCCTCAAAATTCCCCTGTTAATTTTGGAAGTTTACAAAACTCGTTCTTATCTTACCAGAAGTTTTGCTAATCACTACACTTCTCTTGTTTATAAGTTCTCTAAATAATGTGACTTCTGCAACATTGAGTTATACAATCATAAATATCACTCTAGCAATATAAAGCCTCCATGCATTCAGGATATGCTGGTAGAAATGACAAGAAAACTATAAATTTCTAATGTTCAAAACTATGACATCATCTAAAATATTTGGAGGTAGTAATTTTACTCTATTTGCACTTTCCCCAGCAACCGTATTGGTTGAGTTAGGGTTATATTTAAATATACTATGCTAACATAGTAAAAGAGGCAAATAATTATTTTATTGACCATAAGCTCATCAGAGGAATATTTATTGTGAACATATAATATTCATTAGGATGGTTTGCAATATATTTTCTATATCCATCATAGTGTCTTCCATTCTTCAGTAGCAATCCCTTCATTCATTGGGAACTACATCTTATAATAACAACACAATGTTATATTGAAATAGGTAGAAATCATTGCCTTTTTTTTAAATGAATGTTTGATTTTTTTGAATTCTGGGAGGGAGGAATGTGATGCACAGTAGAAGGAAGTAATAGTAAAATGGATTCACAAATAAATACTAAACATACACCAGAAATCTTTCTTATTAGAGCTTTTTCTAAAACATCAGACAGGACAGCTAATTCTACTTTTGTTTTTAATCATTCTTATTTAAAATATTTTAGAATTACACAGTTAATATTAATGTATTATTGAAATTTCAGTGGGAGAAGCAGGGAGGTTCTCGTGGAAATTTGCCCACTCAGGTTCTGGTGGGCGGGAGAAGAGGAGGCTAGCTGTTGGCAACCACAAGACTCTGTTGCTTTCTAGAGAGGCAAGACCAGAAATAGCCTGATTTGAGGTCTTATTTGTGCGGCTGGGCAAGTTGGGTGTTCTAGTTTATTGCTGCCTCAGACAGCAAGATGGGTGGCATATATATCTAATAAACAAGTAAATCCTCCTGTTACACATGGCAGCCCTTCCAAGACTGTTTAACCTGATTGCCTAGTAGCAATGGTGTTTCCCCACTTACTAGTCCTGGATGAATTCTACATGATTCACCTTGACAAGGAGTTTGGAGCAACTCAGTTCACAGCAGCCATGACAATCATGGAACAGATCCAACTTATTGTGAGCTCACTGCATATGAAAATCACACACCAGATCTGTGTTTTGTGGAAGACCAGATGTGATCTGAAAGTGGAGGATTGTATATTGTAATCTGCTTGTCGTGGACAGATTATTCTGATTGCTGTGGAATTTGTCATCGCGCCCTACTCCACATTAAGGGGGACCTAGTAGATTGGCCTCTCTCAAGTTTCTAATAGATTTAATGGGTTTTCAGAGATCTCTTGGCAGGAAATTTGGCTGAATTTCTGGTTTGGAATAATCGGATATCCAAGGTTTTGGACTGGATTGCACTGGAGTGGCCTCCCTGTGTGCTGATCTGCTCTAGGAAATGAAGTGGTGGAGAAAATGATTAGAGTACTGCTGGACAAAGATTTGTCTTGAGCCTGATTGGTATGACATCATCCTCAAGCCTACATAATGGAGATTTAGGTTACAAAAAAATTGTTTTTGGCTTATTATGTTGGCTGAATGCCACCCAGCAGCCCTATTGAAGGCAACCCTTTCCCTTTTAGCAAAGAGTAATCAGGATTATCTAAAGAGCGCTGTGAGAAATTTTCATTACGTTTAGTGGACAAAGCCGCTTACATTTGGTCGGAGTTAGACTGTAGTTAGTGAGTATCCATGAATTGGTTTTCTCTTGGGATATAATATGGGATTATTTTCAGTCTGTGAGACCTGAGGAAGTGGATAGGGTCCACTCTCCACTTATTTTTAACACTTACTTTATTTTTACATAAAATCCTAGGAGAGGTAATTTGTCAGTAAACAGTCTAATACCATCAATGTGTAGGGATGACATTCAGCAATGTGTCTCAGTGCTAAACGAGGGATGCAGTGGAACTGCTGATCCAGGGTATCAAGATCTGGAGATCTCACCCTTTTGGGCAGATCAAGGAACATCACAGGTGACCTCTTTGCTTTGGAAGTTGTGTTAATTGCCAATGAGTTTCCTGGTATGATTCAAGGTGCTGGTTATCACTTTTTAAGGCCCTACATGGCTCTGGTCCTGGTTATCTGAGAGAATACCTCTTCTCTGGCATTTACCTACCTGTCCAACCTACCTGTCATTGGGTCAATTCTCCCAAGTCCCATCCCTGTGGGATTGTTATCTGATGGGAACTTGGAGTTGTGTTTTTTCTACTACTGTCCCCATTTTTAAATTGCCTTGTCTTAGCACTTCAATTTGCTTCATCCTTCATGTGCTTTAGGAAACTTGAAAAATCTTTTTTCTTCCATCTTGCACTGAAGGAGAGTGTTTTTATATAATATGCCGGTGGGCTCTGCAGCACATATGACTTATTTATAATTTTGTTTTTATATGTATTTGAAGGAGAGGGTTAAATTGTTTATTGTAAGCCACTTATAGCTTGGGACAGCAGGCAGCATATAGATATTGAAAGTAAGTAAACAAATAAGTTTGTACCATCATGCAGAATTGTGCATTTGAAGCTTGCCAATGCAAAATGTCACCCAGACAAACACTCCCATTGAAATAGCTAGAAACCAAGATTGGCTATCACGTAAGTGTAATGGGCAGATGTAGGGGAATAATTTTGAGTCCCTTCAATAAAATAATAATAAATATACCAGGCAACTTGTGACTTGTCGGATAGCAGTTTATCTTATCTGACCTCCAGTTTCCAAAGGAGGCGCCTGTCTATCTGGCCCAGCAAATAATCTTAGATGCTTCAGTCTCCTTGTTATGTCTGGTCCTATGTAAATTGTTGTTCCATTTGGTTTTGAGCTGCAGATTACCCACAAGAGCTCTTTCCCGCTGCTTCACATTTTGAGGAAAGGTTAACAAGAACAGAGCAGCAAAAATAGAGAAATCACTTTCACGAGGCAGTGAAGTTATAGAAAATAGAAGGAATCTAGATCCATCCATATGCTATTGCATTGAAACATGTGCTATTTATATTACAAGAGTGGCATTTGAAAGCATTGTATGATGAGAAAGGTGAATCAGAAATTGATTTGATTTTAGAGTAATTTGAGCTTTTCCATTTTATTTATTTAGCAAATGAATTATAGCTACCCATGTCAAACTTAATGATTAATTCCTTATTGCAAGTGGAATACTGCACTGATTGTAAGCTTCACAGTATTGCTTATGCAGACTTTACATAAGTAAAGTGAAAACTAATTTTTTTAGTTGATTGGTGACATACTGCTACAAGCAACCGGGTTGAAGGGAATGAAAAAGTTGGTTGGTTTTTTAGTTAATTTAATACATTACAATATTATCAGAAAACTGAATATCTTTAACAAAAATTTTCTTTTCTGTTATAGATGTGCACTGGACTGTAAAGTGGGTCAGAGCAGATTTAACAGTTTTTGACCATATTTTGCACCTGCTGAAGGCAAGATTTTAACATTTTATTTTTACTGCTAGCTGTAACTTAATAAAGATCTTACTACTTGACAATGGTTTTAAAGTGGTGGTTTTAAAGTGATTAACAATTATTATTTTTTTGCAACCAGTGTGGATTTGTGAACTCTGAAAGAGTGGCTGTTCATCTTTAGATAATAGAAGCATTTGAAAGTTTAGTTTATAGTGGCTAGAAAAGCTGGGGTGATTTTTTCAGCTGTAACATATTGATGAGGATGATGAAAGAAGCCCGAGTTTCTTCCACTGAGATATTAGCTAACTCTACAGTTCACCAAAATTCCATAGTGGAAATTGGAAATTAAGGCAGTCTTTATTACCTTTTTATTGTTCTCTCACATTAGTAGATGGAATTGACATGACAGCAATAAAGGCCTCTAGAGGGAGCTCAAGCTCTAAAATTTCTCAGGTCCTGTTAGTGTTACTTAACTTCTGTTAATGCTGTTAAAAAGAAGGTAGTTACGTTAGATAAGGAATTGTTTCCAAATACAAATAGCAAAAATGAAAGTTGTGACATATTTCAATTAATATATTCTAAAATTGTACTCACTGTTCTCCTTAGTTTAATGTCCTATGCAAAGTAGCTAATTCAAAAAGGTTGAGTTTATGTTGGTTTATGTTGGTACAAGATATGAAATGCAGAGCTCTGTGAAATTTTAAAAAGCTGGAATAGTGTTTAATCCAGAGGTGGGATTCAGCAGGTTATGATCAGTTTTGGAGAACCAGTAGCAGAAATTTTGAGTAGTTCAGAGAACCGGTAAATACCTATTCTGACTGCCCCCGCCCCGTCTATTCTCTGCCTCCCAAGTCCCAGCTGATCAGGAGGAAATGGGAATTTTGCAGTAACCTTCCCCTGAAGTGGGGTGGGAATGGAGATTTTACATTATCCTTCCCCTGCCACGCCCACCAAGCCATGCCACGCCTACCAAGCCATGCCATGCCTACGATACAGGTAGTTAAAAAATTTGAATCCCAACCACTGGTTTAATCGCTTTGTTCTAATGTTAAGAAAAGTCATTTCTTCGCTTCAGTGGTAAGGTGCAGACAGAAAAGTTTTGAGTAGAGAAATGATATTCACTTAATGAATCAGGGTCATCAAATACTTTTAATTCTTATATAAATGGCAGCTTTTCTGGAAATTGCAGCTGTTCCTCCTGGTTGAAGAATCATATTTTAAAGCTTCCCTGGACTAAGGTGTTGAAGCTTCTCCTCTTTTATCTGGCTGACCTAGAAAACCAGACCAATTAATGTATATAGTTAAAAATCCTGGCAGGATTTTTCAGTTTTTGGCATCATTTCCAAACCAAGCCATAAATTATAGTAACTCCTTCATCCTCCAGCACTTCTCCAAATAGCAGAAAAGATATCTTGGCCTCAGCTTTTGCTAGGCAAGGATAAAGACAAAGCTTTTATATCCAGCCACGACTAGGGAAAAAAAAAAAACCTCTTCAGGAAAGAGAAGCAGCATATTGACCTTAATCAGCATTCTCAGAACAGTCCTGGGCTTTTCTGCTAGGCAACAACTAAATAAATACTCTGACCGCCGTTTATTACCTCTCATAGGAATGAAAGATAACAATATGCAGGGTTCACTCTGATTATGGAGAAAGGCAAACAGCCATCCAATAATAGCACGAAATCTCCAAGAAAACTTGGGAACTTTATTGTAAAGCTCATAAACTCAGACGGTGGGTGTTCTCATCACACTAGTGCCAAGTTTCCTTTTACTTTAAACCGTATCTTTCTCAGCTGCTGTTTGCCTAAGAGAGATCATAAGTGCATCCTGCCAACCACAGCTGTTGCTAGTCTCTGCAGATTGTCACATAGGCTCCTTTTGAAAACGAAAGAGGATGTATAAATCAAATCTTCTATTTTTGCTTTTGTTTTCCTGATCGCTCATTGGCTATTTTAGTTGAATAAAACTATTTATGTAAATAAAAAATGTTCAATGAAAAATACTGCAGCAGTTATTTCGGCAAGTCTGATGAGATTCATACCACGACGACTATCTTTTTAGCACTTGCTAGTCGACTCCACTGCCTGAATTAACAATTTCTGATGTAAATAAGAAGCAGTTCCCTGAGGAAATAATCCCATTAAAAGTGGTGTTATTAATAGCAAATACAAGAATTTCTGATTTGTATTATCATTAAGTTAACTTGAGACAGCCTGGTACAACGGTGCTTAAAAGTTTGTGAATCCTTTTGAATTTTTAGTTATTCTGCATAAATATGACCTTAAGTATGATCTGTTCTTCACACAATTCCTAAAATTATATAAAAACCCAATTAAACAAATAGATTAAAATTGTATAGTTATTGAGGAAAATGATAAAAAAAATTATGCAGAAATATTGAACGTTCAAAAGGGTTCACAAAATTTTGAGCACTGTACATAGTCTAATTTTTTTTGACAATTGAAGAAAAGTATATTTCTTCTCTCTTTTTTTCAGGAATTTGTATATTATTTATAGTGTAAGCCTGGAGATCAAAGTACAATATTCTGCAGAATGCCTTGCAATCATCACTATAGTGGCCAAAACTAAATCCCCAAAAATGAGAGAATCACAAATGTAATACCATCAACAGTACAAAAAATATTTTCTGTTCTGAAAATAGTGCAGAGCATCATATGTATACTATTCAACTTTCGGATCTTGCATTTAAACAATAGCTTTTCTTATTTAAAAAAAACCAATTGTTTAAAACTTTGACATTATTCTTATTAACAAAAGCTCGCAATTTCTTCCATTTCATTTTCAGCTGCAGGTTGGCTACATTTCCCATTCAGTCATGTCTTACGTGTTTGTAAATGATTCTTCCCAAACAAATGTGCCTCTGCTACAAGCTTGCATTGATGGAGATTTTAACTATTCAAAAAGGCTATTGGAGAGCGGCTTCGACCCAAACATCCGGGACAACCGTGGCCGAACAGGTCTTCACTTAGCAGCAGCTCGAGGAAATGTTGATATTGCTCAGTTGTTGCACAAATTTGGGGGTGATCTTTTGGCCACAGATTACCAAGGTAACACAGCACTTCATCTGTGTGGACATGTTGATACCATTCAATTCCTCGTCTCCAATGGACTCAAGATAGATATTTGGTAAGGTTATCACTCTACCATATGCCTAAAAATCAGTCTTGTCTATTAACAATTTAAATAGCTACTGAGAATATATTTCAGCTTTCTTAATCCTTATTCATCAAAGATTCAGGATTGTGGAAGCTTTTAACAAAAGTGCCTTTGGCCCACTCTACATGCTACTTTTACTATGAATAGAAAGACAAAATATGTTTGATAACTTTTCTGTTGTATTTTTGGGGTAGCACTTACCATTATGATTCCTTCAGGTCAGGTGGATACTGTCAGCATAGAAATTATTTGTAACTATTCTTGAAAGTGTGTTCTTGTCACAAACATTCTGTATAAAAATGAGTTTATATCACGTTGCACTGGAGCTATGAAAAAACCAGCAAGCAGTGAACATTTCCAGCACTATCCAGGCTGCTTCAATTACAATATAGCTGCCAAAGATTTAATCTTAGTGATCAGGATTGATGTTTCAGTCCGGCAACGTTTTGAGGACACTTGCGTTGGTTCCTCCAAAGCAAGTGCGTACATGACATTGTTCTGATTCTGATGCCAACCCCTGACATGGAGATACCTCAAAATAATTGACCTCTTTTAATAACTTGAAATATATGTATATTTATTCAAATTGTAAACAGAACTGGTTCAAGACGTCCTTTCTATTTCATTATTTTTCAGTCCTCACCCAACCAGCTCTCAGAATGTATGAATCAATCTTTCTCTGAAATGTTGTATATTCACTCTACCAGGCTCCTAGCATCTGTCATATGCCAGTTGTCCAGACAAAAGCACTTAGTGTACTGGATAAATAGCTGTTTGACAAACACAATTAACAATAATCCCAGAATTGTTTGTTCTTTGACCTCTTGGTTCATGTATCCTAGTGGTTTGAAACTTAACCATTGTTCTTAAATGATTGACGCTAAGCCTCTGTTCTTTATTTTTATATTGAGTTACAGTATTTTGCTTGGAGGTGATGACTAAGTTGTGTCAAAAGAGGGGAAACTTATGAGTTAGCATATACTTATTTGAACTTTGCAACGGTTGTCATAATTAACTTGGGAGTGACTTCTTGATAATGGAACAGAAGTTTCAAAGAAGAATCAATACTGAAACTCTTATTGCCATATGAAAAAAAAAATCCTGGTGGGGCTGCCTTGTTTACCATCTAAATAGCAAATAAACATTGAAGAAAGTGGAAAGTACAAATGTTAAAGCTTGAATGTGATTTTACACTTGAATTTAAAATAAACCGATTACCGAGTTTATTTAAGTGTAAATAAAGCCAGCCAATTTAGCTCTGAATAGTGCTTTCCTAAAAGTTGCTTTTATTTCTCCCTTTTGTTTCTGTTGTCTCAAATTCAAAAAGACAAAAATGCTTCAATAAGGAATAAAACTAAAAAGCCAACTACGCATCTTAATTATTCCCTATACTACAGGTAGTCCTCAGTTAAGAGTGGCAACATCACCTGGTTGCCATTTGCAGCCTCTTGCTGCCTTCCTTACTGAGTTTGCTTGTTGGAAGCCAACAAAGAAGATTGCAAATGGCGACCATCTGACTGCAGGAAGTGGCAGTGTTGTAATTGCAAGCCGGGTGCTGAGCACCTGGATCGTGACCACAGAGACACTGCAATGACTGGGACTCCAAGGACTGATAATAAGTACCATTGGTTCAGCGCCAGGGCAAATTCAAACAGTTGGTGAGAGCAGTTATTAACCGAAGACTGTCCGTAGTACTTTGTATATGTAAAAAAAGCCTTAGCATTTTTATTTTAGAAACAAACACCAAAGTTTTAAGAAAGAGTAGGAAGTTTAGTGACTGCTTTGTAGAGTGACCATGTGCAGTTATGATGGTGATAAAAATTTTATGAGCCATGGTGGCGCAGTGGTTAGAATGCAGTATTGCAGGCTAATTCTGCCAACTGCCAGCAGTTCAATTCTCACTGGCTCAAGGTTGACTCAGCCTTCCATCCTTCCAAGGTCAGTAAAATGAGGAGCCAGATTGTTCAGGGCAACATGTTGACTTTGTAAACTGCTTAGAGAGAGCTGGAAAGCCCTATGAAGTGTTATATAAGTCTTAGTTCTATTGCTATTTACAACCAATCCTTGTATTTATGATCTTTGCAGATCGTAAAGCAAAGGAAAGCTGAAGTTCAGAGGTGGTATTCTGTTGGTTTGGACTGGCTTGCCCGAACCGGTAGCAGAAATTGTGTGTGGCCTCGCCCACCCACCCTGGCTCTATGGCATCCCATTTAGGCACTTTTTTTAGCCAAAGCACATGCACGGAAGGCTGAGCGCATGAGCGGTTACATTTGCGAACTAGTAGGGAAGGTAAGTGAATACCACCCCTGATACAATTGTGTCCTAGGTATGGTCGCTAAGTCAAGACAGCCTATAATGGCAGGAGACAGACTTTAAAACTGCAATAATAGGTGGAACCTTAGTAGGCTGTCAAAGTGGCTTCCCTGTAGCAACTATAACATAAAATTGACCTTTTCCTGCTTCAGTGAACAAGAATGGAAGTTATGCTAATATTGTAAAGGATTGTAAACAGAGCTATTTGGTAAATTATAATTTAAGGATCATGTTAAAAGAAATTTATAGTTTTTGAATACCTGTAGGTTTTTTTAAAAGAAATAGCTATTTATAATGTCAGTTCTGAGATTTCAGGGAAAATAGGGTGTGTGTTGACTGCTTTGAGTTATTTGTAAAAATAATTAGGTGTGATCAAATAAGGCAATATCTTCCAAATACCTGCTGTTTTTGAATTCTTAAAACATAATATAGAGAAAATAAAGTTCTAATTTCAGTTTCACAAGTTCTTTTTTGACCAATTCATGTACAAAGAATTAAGAAATTTCAGAAGGAAATTATTCCAAATATTGTTGTATTTCTGGGTAGAGATTACCTGATACTGTAATATACTAATCTCCTACAAAATCTAATCATTTTACACATACTCTTGACTTTTAAATCTGATGCAATTGAAATATATGTAAGATTCAGGTATTTCTACCTCTAGTTCAGTGGTAGTCAACCTGGTCCCTACCGCCCACTAGTGGGCGTTCCAGCTTTCATGGTGGGCGGTGGGGGGTTTGCTGTAACTCTGCTTTGTAAATTTTATAAAGTAAAGTTACTTCCCTACTTTATAAATCACCATTACTGTGGAACCGGTGGGCGGTCCGAAAATTTTACTACTAACAGAGATACAAAAGTGGGCGGTAGGTATAAAAAGGTTTACCCCTGCTCTAGTTAATCAATTCTGCTTAATAGAATAGCTAGATTTATTTACATATTTGTATTATTACTAGAGATCTTCAGCTTTTCATTGAAAGAAAGCAACTGCTATCATTTTGTGGGAGAGTTCCAGCAATTTATCAACAGCTTTCTTTTCAAAGGACTCTTAATTAAATTACCTTTTGTTTTAAAATCCAGAAGAATATAACATCCTTGTAACACAGGAAGTAAAGTCAAAGTAACTGTTAGATCAAAGTGCTTGACTTCAGGTATAATGCAATTTAATGCAAATTCAACCAGATTATTATCATGCTGTTATTGTCTGCAATTATGGCCCTATTACTTCAAGCACTTTCAGAGTTGTGGATGAAAAGTAATGAGGTACAGTTTCCAATAAACTAAGATAAACATTTTTTCCCCATACAGTTGATATGTATATGTTTTTCAGATAGAAACTGTTCTGTTACCATTTTTTCCCTTTTTCCACTTTACATAGCAATCATCAAGGGGCAACCCCTCTTGTCCTGGCAAAACGAAGAGGAGTAAATAAAGATGTGATTCGATTGCTTGAATCTTTGGAAGAGCAGGAAGTGAAAGGATTCAACCGAGGAGCACACTCAAAGCTTGAAACAATGCAGACCGCTGAAAGTGAAAGGTTTGCCCTCCCTCCCCCCATTGCTTTGATTCTGTTTTACTGGCTAAACATCATTGGAAAAATTGTCTTATGTGGAGCTTATTCTGCATAGTGGAAAAGGTCAGGGCTTATTATGTGACGTTTTTCTCCCAAATTTTGTAGTTGGAGATGTTTAGACTCTTCATTGGAAAGAGTTCTAAAGAAGTTGGACTGTCACATGGCCAATGAACTTCAGGACTCAGCTCAAATTGCATATTTGGAGTAAGTCATTGTCTTTGACTTGAAATATGACTTGACAGTCCTTTGTACAATTAATAAGTACTTACACATAGGAAATTCAACGCTGGAGGGAAGGTTCTAGTTTTTCTTTCTCCTTGAGATTATTTGAAATTGTAGATTGTTTGAAAAGAGAAGCCACTGAGCTCCAGTCTGCTTTCTGAAGTGGTCTAGCTCAAATGTGACTTGTGGGCTATTTTTTTCATACAAAAGCTATGGGTACATACATCACATGACTCATAAAAATCCTCTGCTATTTTAAAGGAAGCTATGCCTTTGCAAATATATTGTGAGACCTTGAGTAGGTAGAAGTTGTACTTACAGCTTTCTGACAACTGCATGCTATGCAGTTAAGCATTCTTAGATAGATAGCAAAGAAAAGAGCTGTTGCTTCTGGCACTTTGACTGAATGTTCACCACCCCATCTCCCTTGCTTTGGACATAGGTAGATATACCTATCTTAACGATACATATTTAAACAAAACAAGCTGGAACATACATATAGTTGGATAAGACAGGGTTAAAACAAAGCAAGGTTGTTTTCAGTTTCTTTTCTCTTTCAGTATTGTTATTTTGGGAAGTTGAGGGATCTTGCTCAAGTTTACAAGTCTAGTTTCATTATTTTAGAATTTAGTATTATCCTATTATGAAACTTTTTTTTCTCTTTGCCTGGAAGGTCACTTCTTATTTTCTGTCTGAATACTTGGGTTGCCAAGGCCTAGAATAATAAAAGACGGAAAATGTTTGTGGGTAGGATCAACATTTTCAAGGTCCCCTCCCCCCTAGATTTTCAGAATTGGTTTTTTTTAAGGAGGGCTAAGCCTATATCAAAGCTTAAATTAATTCATTTTCTTTTCCACTAGAAATGGGAAATGTTTTGCTGTTGAAATTCTGTAGGGCTGCATGCAGGGACCTAGGAACCACAGACTGTAGACTGCCCACCCTTGTAGTATACTAAGTGTTGTATTGCCAAATAAAATATTCAGGCAGATGATAAATCAACATTGGTTTGGATGAATTCATTTTTTGCATTAAGAATTAACTGTGATAAAACTACTGTCCTTGTAAATTTCTTTCTGTGTGACTTAACTAGTCAGCATTTGTACTTATGTACATTTCCAGTTTGGGAGTTGATTCTGAGGGTTATAAATGTAACAAATAAATGCATACATATGTATATTTTTATTAAGCTTTTTTCTTTCTCTGTTTGTCAGTTCATTACAAGAAATGTTATGTTGCTTTGTGGAATGAGACAGTATTTTTAAGTCATTATTTAAGTCTTAGCTATTTCAATAAAACACAAGCCGTTTCTTTTATTCTATAAAATAGCAACAGAGAATTATTGATGGGGTTTTCTTTTTCCTTAAGTTTTTTCCGTAATCTTTTTTCAAAATTCTCTCAACTAAAAACTGAATGTAATTTCTTTTCCCAACACAAATAGTCTTCAACATATGACCGGTCATTCAATGACATTTGAAAGTACAATGGTTCTGAATGAAGGGATGTGTGCCCAAAGTTATAGCTGTAGTAGACTCTGTGATCACAAGATTGTGATCTGGGCACTTGGCAATCTATTTGCACTTATGACTGGTTGCCAAGTACCCCACGGTCATATGATTGCCATTTGCTTTCTTCCGTGCTGGCTTCCCCAGCAAGCTAATAGGGAAGCCAGCAGGGAAGATTGTGAGCTGCTGCTGCCTGCCAAGAAGACTTTAGACTTTAGTCTTTCTGGGGGCTGGCTAAAAAGACCCTTGCCAAAAACCGAACAGGGTTTTCAGCCACAAAGGATTTTCAACTTCAGAACACAGAGACTTGTGTCTCTTCTGAGGGGCTGAAAATCCTGCAGAAATGCCAGAATTCAGGAAGAGCAGAGAGAGAGCCGGGTAAGGTAAGGGAGACCTAAGGGGTGTTATAGTCTCTGTGCTCTGAAGCTGAAAATTCACTCAAGGATTTTCAGCCCTTGAGTGGCAGAGAGATTTGTCCACAGCCCCTCCTCCAACTCTCAGGGGGAGACCCAAGGACTCTCTCACCCCCTTAAGTCATCCTGCATTCTTTACCTGGATTTCTGTCCATTCGGTGACTCATAAATACTGCAGCTGTGAGTGCGGGGATTGCATTTGTTGAGCAAAGCAATCACATGACACATCAATAAGTCACTTTATTCAACAACTGAGATTCTGGTCCCAATTGTGGTTGTAATTCTAATTGAATGATTGCTTGTAAGTGGTGGTGCGGTAGTTAGAATGCAGCATTGCAGGCTAGTTCTGCTGATTGCCAGCAGTTCGAGTCTCACCGGCTCAAGGTTGACTCAGCTTTCCATCCTTCCGAGGTCAGTAAAATGAGGACCTAGATTATTGGGGGAAATCTGCTGGCTCTGTAAACCACTTAGAGATGGCTATAAAACACTGTGAAGCGGTATATAAGTCTAAGTACTAATTCTACTGCTAATAACATGTACCTAATGAAAGGCAAGCTCCCATTACCTGTCCCAGCTCCTGCCCACTTAGCAGTTCAAAAGCACACACATGCGAGTAGATAAAAAGGTACCACTTCAGTGGGAAAGATAAAAAGAGTTCTGTATGCCTTGGCGTATAGTCCTGCTGGCCACATGATCATGAAAAATGTCTTCAGACAATTCTGGCTCCCTCACCTAAGAAACAGAGATGAGCACCATCCTCTAGAGCAGGGATGTCAAACTGGCGGCTCACGGGTCAGACCGTCACACGCATGCCATGCCCACCCCAGCTCCTTGAAGGGAAAACGTTGTGATACATCACGTGACGGCAACGTGACGCTGCGAGATTGACACCCGTTTTCCAGAGTCAGATTCAACTGGAGATGGGAAATCTTTACCTAATGAAAGTGTATTTTTTTTAAAAAATGCCTGTAAAACTAAGCTTAGGTTTGCTATGTAACTTACCAGTGGAAAAATATCTTATTCTGCTGAAGGAATCTAAACAATGGTTTCCAATTTCCCTATAAATCAGGTTAAAGTATTTTAAGTATCTTTTTCTATAGACCCTTGTCAGTCAGCAGTTCTTATATCTAAGAATCAGACAAATTTGTATGCTTCAGTTGAAGTTGTAATATAAAAACAAATTCTTTGCCTGATACTGTTTTCCTCCCTATTTTTTTCTTCTTTCTGTTGCCATCAAATTGTGCCTTTATTTCTCTAATTCAAATAATAGCTGTTGAAGCTGTGTGCCCAGTTGTTATTCTTCAACCCTGAAGATGTTTTCTGCTTTTGTACATATCCTTGGAGAGGTCTGCAACTAAAAAACAACCTCTATGTTGGTAACATTAAAAAAAATGTTTTTTCTTACTAGCAGAAAGACTATTAGAAATGTTTAGCCACTTCCATATGTCTTCAAAATAGCTGATATTCCAGTCCTATTACCTCCAAATAGTATTTGGAGGTCACTTTGGTTGCAACAATAATACAAGTAGTTTCTGCAACTCTTAAAAAGAGCCCACTTTGTTTTCAAAAGCCACATAACCTTTCTGCTTAGATTATATTATACCTTCATTTAACCTCTATAGTGGTTATAGATTAACTGTCTGAGTCTTAACCATTTTTTTCTGTCATGCACCAATGGATACTTCTCTATTTTATATAAAAAAGTTCCCTCCTTATTTCTGTTCTCACAAGAATGAACAATGGGTTCTGCAGTTACAAACAGCTTTCTAGGGAAGTAAATACTGTATTAAAAACTAAAGTAAGAAGTTTGGGAAATGGCATGTACTTTATGCATATTATCTCTGGTGATAATTCCTTCCAATTTATTTATTTTTAAATCCTGCCTTTTATTATTTTTTTATAAATAACTCAAGGCAATGAACATACCTGATATCCTTCCTCCTCCTATTTTCCCCACAACAATAGTCCTATGAGAAGGGGTGGGATGAGTGGGAGTGACTTGGCCAAGGTCACCCAGTCAGCTTTCACAGTGGAGGTGGGAGTAGAATTTATTATGCTCTGCTGCAGACCCATTGCTGTAACCTCAGTTAATTTTTGGGGATCCTTCCCTAATGTTCAGGTGTCCTTTTAATTTTTTTTAAAATTAAATATTATTTAAATAAAAGACACAAAAGTAGCATTCTGCCAAATTGTTTAACAAGCAATAAATATATTCCTACACGCCCACCCACCCACCCACACGCTGTATATATCTCTGTGTCACAAAAAGTGATTCTTGCTGGCCTACATCCAAAATAACAATTAAAACCATATCGCAATATAAATACATCAAACATAAATAAAAACAAAGATAAAAGCATACAGAATAAAAGAGTAAAAACTTAAAAGAACCTCAGAATGACCACCATCATTTAGTCTTATTGAAGTCTGAATGATGGTCATTCTGGGGTTCTTTTATGTTTTTATTCTTATAAAAACCAGGCCTGGGCAGATAATTCCCATTCAAATACAGAATTTTCAAGAGGCAGTGACTCCTGTTAGAACTAACAGAATAACAGAATTGGAAGGGACCTTGGAGGTCTTCTAGCCCAACCCCCTGCTGAAGCAGAAAACCCTATACCATTTCAGACAAATGTTTCTCCAATCTCTTCTTAAAAACCTCCAGTGTTGGAGCACCCACAACTTTTGGAGGCAAGTTGTTATCTGTACCTTTAAAAGTAGTTAATGTTTTATTGAGGAAAGAGGCGATGTTTGTTGATCTTAGAAATGCAGAGATATGTACTGGTGGAGAACTAATCAAATTTGGGCAGTTTATTCTTAGGAAAGATTCTGGAGAGAATGAGAGTATGTTCAATCCATATAATTTTGGAAATTATTGATTATTGGAGAAACACCTTCCCTAACTATTAGCTTGGGAGCAGGATAGCTTTGTTAGTGATAACTTGGCCTGTCCTGATGGGCAATTTGCAGCAGCCTTTGATGTTGATTATTGCAATGTTGATCTTACTGGATTGGGACTAATAACACTGTGCATAAGAACACTACTAGCATTCATTGGGGTCGTTTCTGGTCAGAAAAATTTAGTACAGATAACTTAGTATTAGTTCAAGATTTGGGAGATGGCATCAGGGGTAGGCTGCTACGGGTTCGCCTGGGTTCAGGAGAACCCGTAGTTAACGTTATGGCCGGTTCAGAGAACCTACAAATCCCACCCCTGGCTGGCCCACCCACCCACCCAGCAACCAGGCAGAGAACCCGTTGTTGAAATTTTTGAAGCCCACCCCTGGATGGCATATTTTGCCTCTGGACTATTTAACCTCTAGAATGCTGTTGCTAAAGAACACTGAAGACAATTAATATATAGATGGTTCACAATTCTTGTTTTTGCCAAAGATCACAAATGTTTGGAGACAGTTTTAGAGAAGATGAAGATTAATTAATTGAAAATTAATCCAAATAAGACAAATTGATTAACTATTTGGTGGTGTACCATCAACTTTGAATAGAGTTCCACTTCCTCAGAAGACCCAAATTTGTAACTTGGGGATAAGCCTGGACTTGTTGCTGTTGGGAAAGCTACAGTAACAAGACTACCTTTTCTCAGTCTAGGGCAGCTGTGAGTCAATCTACGGATGAAAGGTTTTACTTTAGTTGCTGTGCCTTGGAAACATTCAGGCTAGAGAATTATAATACATTCCATATGGATTTAATTTTTAAAAATGTTTGGAAGTTTCTTGCTTTGCAAATTGTAGCTATCCAGATGCTTGCGGTAGCTTAGCATTCCTAACATGTCAATCCAATATTATATTAAATGAGCTGTGTGCCTTCTACAACCGAGCCCAGTTCAAAGTGCTCGTTTTGCTCATTAAAGCCTAAAGTTGGATTATTTGATGGATTACTTCTGTTTACATATAGGGAGCTGTCAAAGCCCTATGCCAGTGATGGCGAACCTTTTCGTCACCAAGTGCCGAAAAGGGAGTGCATACACGCATGCTCATCTGGGCAGCGACCAGGAAGAGGAGCTGCCCAGGGGGCATACACGCACCAGAAAAGGTACTTCCAGTTACTGCCACGCATGTGCATGCACCAATCAGCTGGCTGGCACGCATGCTTGCACCAGAAAACAGAAGACCAGCTCTCCTGGTTTCCGGCACTGCTGCATGCATAAAGGCCAGCTGATCGTCGCATATGCATGCGCACCAGAAACCCGGGAGAGGAGTGGGTGATGCCACACATGCCAGGCGACAGGGCTCCGCGTGCCACTTCAGGCATGCATGCCATAGGTTCACCATTACGGCCCTATGCTCAATTGGAGTGTGGCAAATACAATTTTATGGTTGGCTATGGCCTGCTCAGTGGTGGCTCATTTATAGACATCAGTTCTACGCATACATGTTTTGTTCACATATATTTCTATTTTCTTTTAAATAGACCTGAAGACCCTTCCCCTCCTTTCTTTTTATGCATTAAAAGACTATTAAGAATTGGGATGTTCCTTCATTTTGGAATTATTTTTTAATGGATTTGGGACTACAGCACTGGCTTTTTTCTATTTTGTAGTTATTTTAGCTGTACAAACAGCCCAGAAACTTTTAAAATGGATTAGTTATGCCTTCCTCCTAAGAGGCCAGTAAAGTACATTAGCCAGCTGGGGAATTCTGGGAGTTAACATGCACCTATTTTAAAGTTGCTAAGGTTAAAAAACACTGGCCTATGTGTTGAGCAATAAAATTGGGTATATGTTTGGGGTTTGTGGCATGGAGCAGTTTGGAGTAGTCCAAATAACACCGTATTTTTCGGAGTATAAGATGCTCCGAAGTATAAGACGCACCTAGCTTTTGGGGAAGAAAAGGGGGGAAATCTGCTTCTGTCTCCCAGCAATTTGCCTCCTTGCAACAAACAGCAAACAGTACAGATAATATTCGCTGTTTGTAGTGTTACATTTCTAGACTATACTTGTAGAAATGCTGTTAAAATTGATGTGCTTATCTGGTATAGTTGTTTCACTTTCAGTTTAAGCATGTCTCCTGATCATCACCTGTTTCAGGCTGCAGGGATTGCTATAGCTTATTGCAGCCTCCGCAAGCCCCATTTTCCCCGTTTGCTGCAAGGAGGTAAATTACTAGGAGGCAGAGGCCAAAGGGTGAGGGGTGCCGGGTGGGTGGGGCTACATTCAGTGTATAAGGCGCACCAAAATTTTCACCCTCTTTTGGGGGGCAAAAAGGTGTATCTTATACTCCAAAAAATATGGTAATGTATTTCTAGTTAAATAAACTGAATTCCTGTGTAACATGCTTTACTGCTGGAAATAGCATTGAAACATTTATAATGCTCTAGGTGTTCTAATCTTAATGGTAGCCCTATTATTTTCTTCTCTTAGTATATAATGGTAGCCCTATTATCTTCTTCCTCTGTTTCTGCTATAAGTAGGTCAGGGTTAATGTTTGGTGTCCGAATTCTGTCTTCAGGGATCTTTTTATTTCTATTTTCACAGTGCCATGGAAAGCCACTCTCTCCTCAACCCCAACCTGCAACAAGGGGAAGGTGTTCTGTCCAGCTTCCGAACAACCTGGCAAGAATTCGTAGAGGACCTGGGCTTTTGGCGAGTGCTGCTTTTGCTTGTTGTCATTGCTTTGCTGTCTCTTGGAATTGCATACTATGTTAGTGGAGTGCTCCCTTTTGTGGAGAACCAGCCTGAGTTGCTGCATTAAAGGCAGTGTAAATTAATAGTGTCCTACTATTATTTGTAATGTCTCACTTTGTTCTCTATGGGGCATATATTGGTAGCTGCATGTAAGGTTTAGACACACAATGCCGCCGCACCCCCCACCCACCCCCTGTTGTGAAGAACCCTTTACAAAAATAAGGATGCACTAGTCTTAGCTACATTACTGAGTTAAAGTACTCATCAACTGCATCTAACATTTCTTGGATTATCATTAGTTGTAGTCTCTGCTGATAAAATATGACAATATAAAGAAGTGATTGAAAGCTTTTCCTTGATACGCAGATGTTTATGATCAGGAAATCAATTTGTTAGACTGTCTCTAAAAATTGTTATAAAATCAGGTCTTACACTGTGGGTCTTTAAAAGTGGCCATTTTCTATAATTACAAGGAATTTCCTGCAGAAAAAATAAACTAATTTATATTTCTTTGGTAAAGAAAGCATATATCATACTTTTCAAGAAGCAGCACTTGAAGATTTTTACACTACCATAATTTCCACTTGAAATATTAAGAGTTTTTCATCTCTTTGAAACAAAACCAACATTTAGTTAAACCAAATGAATTGGGAAATATCAATACTTACTGTTTTAATAACTAAATAAAACATTATTTTTTTTTACTTTTAGGAATTTTTCCTAAAAAAAATTGGGGAGAATTCTTTCCCTTAAGAAGTAAGCAAAAATGATCTTAATGACTTGAAAAAATTAAATAGAGGTATTGTGTAAACTTGTGGCATGATTGTGAAAAGGTTTATTTTGCCCTGTTTATAAACTTATAAGCTAATTTTCCAAGTAATTGAATTGCAATGAATTCATTGTCCTAATCTCTTAACATATGTATTGTTGTATATGTAAAATGAGACCTGACTTAAAACTCTACTTTGAAGTAAATTAATAATATACCTAAATATAGGATCTCATTAATAACCTCGCTAAGATTATCTAACTAAGATTGATAGTTCAGGCACTTAGTGGTGCAGGAAGTAATGTCTGGTTTTTTGCTGAACCGAAAATTCTGAAAATGGATCCAGATGTGCTGGAGCATACACTGTCTCATCGAGTTCTATTTATATCCAGGCAAGAGAGAAAATGATTGCTGACCTCTCTTCTTATATATCCAAATAAGTAATTAATAAACCATATTTAAAATTTAGAAATTGAAAGAAGTGATCGATTTGCTTATCTTACACTTTCTTCACCCTCATTCTAATGAAATATAATTTTGTGGTAAGGTGTAGTATTCTATGTAAAATGCTTTGTAATATATTTTGTAGTTCACTTAACATTGGAGGAAACATTGGAAATAGATACCCCAGTTTTAGAATCTTTTTTAATGTTAACAAAACATCCTAAACACAATCAAGCCAAAGTTCTAACTTTTTAAGGACATGTGGATTTTCAATTTAGCATTTCTTTTTTTGAAGTTTGTAGGATTTTGTTTAAAATGATAAACAGCAAATTCAATACTACAGACAGGAACAAATGAACTACTCAAAAGTGAATGCAGCAGAAATAAGATATAAACTATTAGAAGAATTATAGCCTTGGGATGTCTTTTTGTAAAAAGTAAACTTTCATGTTATGTTATTTCTTTTCTATTTTACACTGCATAATTATTAATTTAATTATTAATTGTATCCTAAGCATGCCAAGGTATTCCAAATAAACTTGTATAAACTACATGTATGTTTCTATTTATGATACAGTTTTAAATCAAGAAAACTCAAGAAAGCAAATAATAAAATCTAGTTCTTCATGGTCACTTTTTGTACAGATCCATTACAGATTTCTCATCTCTCAACATCAAATTACAGTAATTATGATTGCTTGTTAAAATTCATTTTAAGAAAACATATAATTAAATATTAATATAGCCAGTTTCATTCAGAAGGAATGCATAGCAATTTCCGAATAATATTAATTTAACTTATTTGATCCATATTATAAGCAAAATAAGACATAAAACAAAGATACCAGCAAATTCTAGGATTGCAGCTGATTTTTCCAATGAACCTGTTTTGGGTATTTACAATGTATTTGAAAGAATTGGCTATAAAAAGATTATTCTTTTTGTATTTTGTTTACATTTTGGAGAGTTAGGCAGTCTTTAAGCATAAGGCAAATATTAGCCAAGAGTAGGAAGTAAATGTACAGATACATCTACTGTCTGCTAAGGAACTTGGTGACATAGTTACTGAGCTGGTAACTGTGTGGCTGGTGAAATTTTCTGTTGCATCAGTTTTAGAGATGATTGCTTTCATTAGGCAGCAAGACAAGTACAAACGTTTAGAGCAGGATTTCTTAAGTTGACCTCACTACATACCACAAATCAGTTGAAGGACAAAGCAAGGGGAAGTCAAAAAATCAAATATTTATATTATCTTTAAGGATGTTTGTCACTTCTTTTTTGTTTTTCTTTCTAAATATTTATAATTTATAAACAGTAACACAGAGATTTTGTCATAAAGTTTAAAAAAATCATCTATTTTTAGTATTACAAAAACAATTTGATGTACTTTGTTTTGTACATTGAGCATCAGTTCTACCATCATAATTCCCTCTAAAGGGTTTATAGTGTTTGTCTTTTTTGAAAATATATTTCTGCTTTAAGTAAAAAAAAGTTTCTCAATTAGGTAATGAAATCAAAAGGCTAAAGCTGAGCCCTGATAGCAAGAGTATTCATGAGTAATCTGGACATGTTAAATTATCCCCTTTATGGAAAGAATCAGGGGAAAAGAAGGTGAGGGAATGACTCAAGGAAACATGAATTTAAAGCAATTTCTGCATTCTAAAACAAATAGCACACTAAACAATTTTAACATCTAACTGAAAAGAAAGGTTATTACCTAAACTATCATATAGCATAGTAAAGGATATAATTTCAAAGATTGAAAATGTCTTTATCATCTGCTTTTCCAGAGTGAATTATGCCCTTAATCCACATCACATTTTCAAAATACTGTCCCAGCAGGAGGATGTTTCATAATAAACTAAACAAGAAAAAGACAAAATATCAGTATTACCTGATTTGTTATCTGACCCGCATAATTCTTAGAAGGGAAAAGCTAATGACAAACCTTTATAGTTAGTGACCATAATTCTGTTTGAAACTAAGATGGGACTTTCAGAAGAAGGCTCTCCCATAGGTTATAATTTCCAAAGAGCTTCTTCATTTCTCGTGCAAAAATTCAAGTCCAGCTATGTGCATACCAATGTCACTATAATTGCATGGCACCTGTTTTACAATCAGTGTAGTTGCCGGTAAATTTCCAGATACAATTCAAATACTAGTTTTGACTTGCGAAGCGTTATATGGTTTGATGCTAAAGCACTTACAAGATCACCTCTGCATAAAGGTGATCTGTCCAATTAATCCAGGGTGAATCTCTCACTGTCACCTTTTAATGAACTTGCAGGTGGGGACACTTGCTAACAATCTTGGTTGTGAACTCCATATTATGGGACATTCTCCCTCTTGAGATTAGATTGGCACCTTCATTGCTGGCCGCCTGGGAGCACATAAAATTGACTTGCTTTAGTTCCATTGGAGATTAAATTGTAACCATCACACTTAGTGTTTTATGGTTAGTTTTTTATTAGCTTTTATATTTCTACATTGAAACTTGCCAGGAAGTATTTCTTGTTGAATCTGGCAATATATGAACACAAAGAATCAAAATATATAAAGACAGTACAGGCATCAGTTACATTAATTGTCACATGAATGACGCCACAAATCAAGTTGCTTGTTTAGTTTCTGCTTGGTGTTTAAGCAATTGAATTCTTGTTTTTAAACTATCATTTAATCCTATGTCAATCCTAAGTCAAAACTAGCTTACCACAATATGTAACCCCAGTTTTGCATTAACAGTCTTAGTGCACTTCTAGTTCTGTTTTACTGCTATATGAAATCTCAACTAGAAGAAACTAGCTGCCAGGAATGCTAAAATTTAACTGCTACTGTATATCGCATCTTCATAGCTATGTTTTAATCACTCCAATTAAGGTATCAAATGAGTATTTGTTACTATGGTAACCAAGGAATTAAATAGCCCAGTGATATATTAGGCTTTCATTTTTCCATTGAAGTAACAAACAGACCTATTAGTTTCAGCTGTAATTAAAGGGTGACTTTGCTTCATCCTTCACAGTTTTTATTATGCTGCTTCTTTTTGGATATTGTTGCCTGGCCTTTTGGCTTTGCAACCCCATTTTTGGATTCCTGAGTGTCCAAGCATCTACATTTAATTCTTTGTTTATTGCACAACAATTTCCAAGAAAATTAGGATATAGCTACCGTATTTATCGGCGTATAACACGCACCGGCGTATAACACGCATCCCCCATTTTAACACAAAAATTTGAGTAAAAATTTTTTTCATTAAAAATAAATGACTTGGAAGCTCGGAACTTAATGTTGGATTAAAATTTATAACATTAGAACATGAATTATAACATTAACTCCTCAACATAAAGTGCCTTCCTTCCTTCCCTCCCTCCCATCCCTTTCTTTATGTTTTCTTCATGCTTTCTTTTCTTTTTCCTCTGCTCTTTTTAAATCCCCCCCCCTTCTTCTCCTCCTCTACATTTAGGTTGGATTAGTTTGTACAACGGTCATCAAACTTCTGAAGTAAAAATAAATAAATAAATCATATTTAAGAAGAAGAAGAAAAAGGAAGACGTTTTTAGTTAAGTCAAACGTTTTAATAAAAGTTTCATCTTTTAAGATTTGTCCAACACATCCAATTGTAACCTTAACAGTAAAGAATATCACCCCAGCTGCTAAAGGTTCAACCAGTCTGAGAACCATTGAAAAGACAACAGTGCAAAATCCAAAAGACACAACTTCCTCACCGCCATTGCTTTGGTACCAAATCTTTGAGGAAGGGGCTCCAGAAAGAAGGAGGAGGAGGAGGAGGAGGAGGAGGAGGGGGAGGAGGAGGGAACCAAAGAGAGGCTTTTACCGAGTCTGCGCCCCACAGCCAGGACCGTCCTTGCGCCTCAAGCCGCGTTTCTTCCCCGCAAAGCCCTTCGGGCAACCCGAGAGTTCCTTTTGGCGCCAGAAGGGCTTTGCAGGAAGAAACGCTGCGTTTCTTCCTGCAAAGCCCTTCTGGCGTCAAGCGGAACTCTCGGGTTGCCCGAAGGGCTTTGCAGGAAGAAACGCGGCTGGAGGCGCCAGGACGGTCCTGGCTGTGGGGCGCAGACTCGGTAAAAGCTCTCTTTGGTTCCCTCCTCCTCCCCCTCCTTCCACAGTCTGTGTGACGCTGCCGCCAGGCTGAGAGCTGCCGCTGAAACAAGTTTGGGGAGGTCCTTTGCAGGCAGCCAGTTCTAGCTGCCTGCAAAGGACTTCCCCACGTTTGCTTTGAAAGAAACCTCTGCGCGGGGGTTTCTTGCCATGTGCGCGGCCTTAGAGGGAACAGTGGACCCGGCGTATAACACGCAGTATCGGCGTATAACACGCAGGCAGGGTTTAAGCTTCCAATTTTAGTTTTAAAACTGCGTGTTATACGCCGATAAATACGGTACTTGCTGTGGGAAGTGATTTAAATTGAGAAAATAAGCAAGAGCTATTTGAGTCAGAAAAAGAATTGTTTCAACATCAATGGGTATTAAAGGACAAATTTCCAAAGGACACTATTTTTTTAAATTTTACTTGGAAGTAAATTATAATACAATATTTCCTAGTTGGCCTTACACAAAATGTGAGCACATCACATCTTAATCCTTCCTGCTCTGATTTATGAACTTCCTGATACCTCTTCCTGTATTCCAAACATCTATATGTCATATGAAATTATAGTAATGAGTGTCTTACTTCCAGAGTTATCATAACATTCATTCATGTTTCTAGCATCCATTCTCTAAATGAGTATTTTTCAGTCTCAGCAATTTTAATATGTGTAGGCTATTGGCTGGGGAATAATGAGAGTTGAAGTCCACACATCTTAAAGTCACTGAGGCTGAAAAACACTGCCCTAAATCATAAGACCATGTTCCAAAAATTTCCAGGAACGTATTGACAACTTTTCAATTGCTTGAATTAAGAAAAGGTGAATCATGCAATTTTAAGCAATATTTTGTTTGGGGGGAAGATACTGTAGATGTAATTCATTCAAATAAATCATTTAAAAAGCTGGAGTTAATTCCTGAGGATTTTGTTCATGTAATTTTCTTTATAACAGTAGGGAAATATTTTCCACTGCCTTTTATCAGGATTTTTAAACATCCCAGTTTAGCCTCACCAATGGAATTTCGTGGGTTTTGTTCAAGTACCAGCCAGGTTAGTACTTAAGCTACCTACCTACAACCAGTTACTGTATGTACAATATATTCATTGAGAAACATTTACTTGGAATTCAATCTCATTAAGCTCACTGAGACTTTATTCTGATAGAGCTAGAAAAACGTAGTTTAGATTATTTTAGTAACCATGTTTAGGTTATATCAATAAATTCACACCATCTTGCTAACTCACTGGGTTCATTCATCATATTTGTTTACATTACAGTGTTTAATGAAAAAATCAAAACCAGATTTCAAAACTATTAAGTCAATAGAATAGTGGCTGAATTTTATATGAGATTCTAAACCAAAATCAAGCCAATTATGGCTTACCATGTATGGACCAGACTATTGTATCTGGATTTAATTTAGTAAATTGTGAAATAAAACTAATTGTTATTTATTCAACAACCTATTGTTAACCTATGTTAATATGACACATGGAATATATACAAATTACAAATGAAATGAGTTGAACATGATATTAGCCATTCAAAACATTGTTAATATTACATGGATTCACAGATACATGCAAACATACAAACACACATTTGCTATTACATTAAAAAAAACACCATTACTTCATGGAAGGTTATTTTTTAAAAAAAATATTTTTAACCATTTAGTTCAACTAACTCATCTAAATTTTCTTTTGGAATCAGTTAAATAAATTAGTATAATATAACACAGCTGAACTCTCAGCTGTAAGAACATAAAACATATTGTTGAACATGCATGTTTATTCAGGAGCAACTTTGCATCCAAAGCGGTTTATTCTATAAATATATAATTGATTACAGTGTAATCTTAACATTGTTTGAAAGCTAGTACTTTTAATATGTTCTAACTTAAAAATTAAATAGAATTGAGTAGTTCTAATTCATATTGTCAGAAAATATATGCTAGATATATGCTATATTATAGACCATTATAAAATCTTGAATGTAACCATTCCAATCATGAGATTCTTCACTTACGGAAGAAGACTTTATATAGAGATGTGCACAGAATCGGTAAATCAGAAACTTGAAACAAAACATTGCATTCTGGAAGATCTGTTTTCACATCTTAGGATGGCTTAGCAGAAACAAAACTAAATATTTGCCTGTACTATATGTAATTGTGGTGCATAAAAACCCCAAACAGTTTTAGATATTTTGACTACCAGAGATAATAGGGTTCAGAACAAGCCTCGTTGGGCACAAAGATCTGAATGACCATTAGATAGCAGCCATAAGCTATATAAAACTCTAGCTCTTCATTATCATCCTTGGTCATTCAGATTTTTGCAGCTCCCATCTGGAACCTTAGTGCTTGCATTCTTTAAACATGCAGCAAACCATTGTCATTGGTCTAAAGCTACAATATTCCAGCCGAAAGGTATGTGAAAAGAGGCAGGCTGACTTCTCTGTCAGAAATCTTGTCTTTCGATCTCACACAAGACCCAGCCTATTCAGTCATACTCCAGGGCAGTATAGCCCAAAACATTACATTAATTCTAGTCAGATCATTATGGGTTATTTTAAAAATTATTTTTAAATTAACCCTTTCAAATTCTATATTGTCTACATACAACCTTAACCTTGCTGACAAGCATGCATTGTGTCCCTCCACTCTAGAATTTGAATTGGTTGTACCTCGTTCAAATATTGTACTAACTTCTAAGCCAACATTTACAGAACAAGCTACAATTGGCTGGGCTTTCATTTCAAGCTAAAGTAAATTCATACAATTGCAAAAAGTGCTGTCACACAAGTTAAACTCATTGGTGGGATTCTAATTTTTTTTTACTACCAGTTCTGTCGGCGTGGCTTGGTGGGCATGGCAGGGGATAGTTACTGTAAAATCCCCATTCCCTCCAGGATGCAGAGAATAGATGGGCCAGTCAGAGGTGGTATTTGCCACTTCTCGGAACTACTCAAAATTTCCTCTACCAGTTCTCCAGAACTAGTCAGAACCTGCTGAATACCACCTCTGGTTAAACCACGAAAACTAACTATGCTTATAAATGTCTACATCCCATGTAAGAAGCACTTCCTAGTCACCACTGTTCCTTGCTCTGCGCTTCGGAAGGTTAATTGCTCTAATATTTTACAGCAGAGATTAAATTGTTTAAGGCAATAGTTCTCAAGTTGCCAACATTTAGAAACACTGCTTTAAAAATGGTGTCACAAGGTGTTGCTCTCGTAAGAGTTATTTCAACTCAAAAAGGTAGGAACAAAATGTCTGGATTGCTTTTGCTCAGTCAGTTTGCTATTTTCAATGCAATATCTTAATCACGGCTCTGTCTGCTAGTTATCACTGTCAGGTATTTTCAGAAGACAAACAAGGTGAGCAGAGACACAAATCTACAAGTGCAAGCCCGTTGCTGAGTGCAGAGGGGGAAAAAAGAGAAAGCTTTTTTACACTATCCTAGAATGGGAAAAGACCAAGGGAGAGAAACAGTTGGGCCACATTTTTCTGTTTGGGCCAGTTATCTTGCCAATCTCATTTCCCGTAGAGCTTTCTAAACCTTCTTCCATTTATGGTGTTTGGTATGAAGAAGCAGATGGGTGGCTGCATTTTTCAAAGGCTTCTTCATCTGGGTGAGGTTTTTTTTTTTTTTTTTGAGCAAGAAGAAATATATAGAGCTAGAACCCAAGGTTTATAAGGATACTTTTTAGATTTCATCCTCAAAACCTTTCAGAATGGTAGATGCCCACATTTTTATTTTAAAAAATGTATCTTTAAAAACAATCTGACTACTATTTATTTATTTACTCACTGGAGAAGAGCAGCGGTGGGTTGCCAATATTTTTACTACCCATTTGGGCACGCTCCCGCGCACGTGTGATGCTTCTGCGCATGTGCAGAAGCATTCGGGTGGGTGACCGGAGACTCCCGCCGCCACTAGTATTGGTTTGGCTGAACCAGGAGCAACCCACCTCTGGAGAAGAGCATAATGCTGGGAAAGATTGAGAGCAAAAGAAGAAGGGTACTGCTGTGGTCCACCAGTAGCCTGCAGAGCTGGCAGCACAGTTGGACAGTGAGGAAGTTGGGGAGGAACATGGGCCAGTCTTGGAGTCTGGGGAAGGCTCGGACGAGGGCTCTACATTGGAGACAGAGACGGGACCAGGGCCATCTGGTAGTTATGTGCTGCCTACGGAGCCTACAGAGCCTCCAGAGTCTGACATCAGCGAAGCAGAACAACAGTGTGAGCCTGTTCCCAGTGTGCTCATGCGCAGAGCTGCCAGAAGGCAAGAACAGTTAAGACAAAAAAGGCGACTGAGGAGTAAGGCTTGGAGATAATTGGCCCCTCCCATAAGACTTAAAAAAGGAGCAAACGGATGTGAGTCTTCGCAATTAGTTCATCTAGTCGGTTCAAACTCTGAGAAGTCCTGTTTGACTCTGTGCTACGTTTGGTCTTGCAAAACTTGGCTTTTTCTCTGTGTGATTAAGGAAAAAATTAGGTGAGGCCAGTTTTAGAGAGTTATTTGATATTTTTATTAACCCCAGATTTAATTTTAAAAAAATGTTTTTACATCAACATTTTACATACAAAATTGCATACAAAATATATAAAGAGTGGAGGTCCTATCGTGATATAGCTGTGTTTCGTGATTTTAACGAAAACCTCATTTGCTGTGGATATCCGACCATGAAAGCATCTTCTCTACCACTGAATTTTGTTTCTTCCCCATACGTCAATTCAATACATTCTGTATGATGGGGTTGTACAGAGCAGACGTCAAAGGTCCAGAGAGAAGGAGAGGTTAAGGAACAGCATCCTCAGCATTGACCTTAATGCCATATGGCTGCTGGCCCCTTTCCTTCATCCCTGTCAAGCATACAGCTGTGTTTTTGAGCATCAAAACAAAATTCAGGAAATAGGAATCAGGACCTGGTAAAAAAAATAGCGGAGCCTGCTTCTTCAGTTAGCATGACAAAAAGAGAAACAAGATGGAGCTACAAAGGGACTTTTGGTCAGATAGATACTAAAACGTGGACAGACAGATTACATTGCCCAGACAACTAAACTCTGCTATCTAATAAGCATCCTAGTGCAGAAGATCAAAAGTTAGGATTAAAACAGGTGCATGTCACTGATAAGGCATTTCTCTTCATTTAAATTCATAGGTCACATTGAACTATAAGTTAGTTCATTTTATTTAGACCAGGGGTGTCAAATTCAAGGCTTGGAGGCCAGGATCCCACCTGTGGGGTGCTTAGATCTGCGGGGCTGCCCTGGAAACAGCAAAGGACCAGTCTGCAATGTCTCTGCCAGCAAAAATGGAGCTCCCCGAGCTCCATTTTTGCTAGCAGAGGTTTGCAGGATGACATCGCAGCTGAAAACTGAGCTCGTGAGGACCACGGGTGGCCCTCCTGAGCTCCATTTTCATTGGTAGAAGGTTGCAGGAAGCTGTCGCAATCGAAAATGGAGCTTGGGAGCCTGTTTTCACTGGCAGAGCTCTCGGGCCATCACAGGGGCCCCCAACATGGGTGATGTCAAGCTGGCCATGCCCAGCCTGATGTGGCCCTCAATGAAATCGAGTTTGACACCCCTGATTTAGACCAAGTATATTGTGCTAACTCAACTAATTTGTCTTATAAAGGTTTTTTTCTAGCACATGGTACAAACTCAACCATTTTAAGAGTAGGTATGTAATATACCTTAAGATCTAGGATGCCATGGCATCTTTGTGCAAATAAGGTGAACTTTGTAACATGTAGCTTAATTGATGTGACATACTTAGCTTACACCATTTGCATTACCATATGTGTCAACATCATGCACATATATTTCTTGACTCATACAGAATTCCATGAGCTTGGTATTTTTACCTTGTTTGAGCTGTACAAAGTATGTGAGCTTTACTTTGTTTGATGCCTGATTCCTTTTGTAGGAAACCTCTCTTAAGGCCTCAATCAATAGCTCTTTCAGGAAGTGATGTACAATATAACTCCATTTAACATTCTTTCAACATTATCAACACATATGTGCAGTTAGAATGCCTCTCTTTTTGAGATGCAGTGCCAGTTTGTTTCTGGGCAAGATTCAAGGTGCCGGTCACTGCCATAAAGCCTCCATGGCATAAGGCCTGGTTGCTTGAGGGGCACCTATCTCTCAAAGTGTCTGCCTGGTCAGTTTGATCTAGCAGGGTTGACAAACTCTGGGTTATATTGAAGCAATGCCATCTGTCTGGACCCTGGTAGCGCACATTCTCTGTAGCAGCCCCTGCTCTCTGAAATGAAATTCTACCCTACTAGTATTTTGAAAGACTTTAAGGACTTGGAGAGGACATCTGATGCCTCTTTCTTTTCTTCTGTTCTCTGGATTTTTACATTTTTATTTTGGTCATCATTTTTTTGTCATGTGCTGTCTTCTTTGTTTTAAAATATTTTAATAGTCGTAAGCCACCCAGAATTTCTTGAGTCAGATGGCATATAAATTTAATAAAATTAACTAAATCAGAGGCAACATATCAGCCATCATCAGGCATAGCCAGAGATTCATTTGCAAGCTTTTTGTATCCAAGTCACAATAGTAACAGTACAATCAAAGCACTTTTCACTCTGTAAGACCTTTTAAAGCTTAACTTGGAAAAAATGTTCTCGAGGCAGCTTTGCATTAAAAGCCTGGATACATTTCATTTCTTTTTAATCATATAAATAATGCAACGTTATAAACCAATTGAGATTTTCAGAAAGAACTCTTAAAGTCTAGGAACATTATGGTGAAACCTGAGCGACTTTGGAAGCTAACCAAAGACTCACATGGAGGGAGATATTAATAAAGCTCCCTTAGTTATATACATCTATTTATTTCTTGTTAATATATGGTAAATTAAATGCATAACTGACCAGCAGTAGGGTGCAAGCATTGCAATCTATTATGAGTTACTAGCACAAAGCATTCTTTGTGGAACAGAATATGAGGCTTTAATACTTTAGCAGTCTCCAGATTCAACTTGTATGATATTATAGCCGCATATCTGGGGCGGAAAGTGTTCTGGAGAAACATTTGGGAAACCAGTTTGGCTCAGACAAATACAAGACTTTTTAAATATGATAGTGGTATTAGGGGAAGGAGATAAAAATAATCTGAACTGTGTTATAGGCGGACAGCAGAAGAAATGGCAGGAAATGATAGGCGAATGAAGGCAACTGTTAGATCGGGTAAAGGAGGCACAAAAGGCTTCAGTAAACAACAGCTCTTTATTGCAAGTCAAGTAAACATCCGGCTGAGGAATGGTCGGACAGCATCCCTTTTTAAAGGGATCTGTCAGACCTCTTAGTCAATGAGATTCAACCTCTGTTCCCGTCAGAACAGCAGACCTTGGTGGAAACCTCTTGCAGTCTGTCAGCAGGGTGGGGAATATCTAACAGCAACTATTCACTGAAGAATAATAATAATATTGTATGGTATGAAATATTGCTGGTATAGTGGAGTGTTCTTCCCTACCTGAATAAAACCTGCATATTCCATACTTCCTGGGAAATTTGGAAACTATAATGTCAAAAACTGAGAGCATAGGATGAACATGCGATAAAATGTTTAAGAAATTGGATTATATATTCCCTGAAGTTCTTCTTAATCTTTATCCATCGGTTAAGGGAATGCCATTGTACATAAAATAATAAAAAATGAATATATTAAATTATATTAATATGCATTAAATTATATTCCTGCTAGCTAGGAAATTCTGAGAATAGAGGGCCACACATCTTAAAGTTGCTACGTTACAGAGGTCCCCCAATCCCTGGTCCGTGGACCAGAACTGGGCCATGGAATGCCAGAAACCGGGCCGTGCAAACAAGCAAAGCCCCATCCAAAAGATGCAGGCAGCACACGAAACCACGCCCCTTCTGATCCATGGGAAAAAATCTCTCTACAGAACCAGTCCCTGGTGCCCCAAAAGTTGGAGGCCACTGTATTAGGGTTAACCATTATTGGCTTTGTTTATAGAACTGTTATAGCAATTATAATTTGACAACGTATCTGATATCTACAAAGAAGAGGGAGTCAAATTATTCTCCAAAGCACCAGAGGGCAGGGCAAGAAACAATGGCTGGAAACTAACCAAAGAGAGAAGCAACCTGGAATTAAGGACAAATTTTCTAACAGTGAATACAATTAACCAGTGGAATAGCTTCAGAAATTGTGGGTGTTCCATCACTGGATGTTTTTAAGAAGAATCTAGACAGTCACTTAACTAAAATAGTATAGGTTCTCCTGCTTGATCAGGAGCCTGGACTAGGAGACCTCCAAGGTCCCTTCTATCTCATTCATTCTATATGCTTGAAATGATTGCATAAATATAAATGTTGTTGTTTTTGATGCTGTTGCGTAAGGATTTTCTCATGCTTAGATTTGTGATCAGTTGCAGAAATGTAAGTCCCCTTGCCAACAGGATCTCTAATACTTCCAAAATAGGCTTTTGAACTCCTGGAATGTGAGGTGTCCTATGAAGAAGCACTTGGTAGAACTTCTTGTTTGGTAGATAGAAGATCACCTGTCAAACAAGAACGCCCAAATCCATTTAATTTGAGAGATACAATTTATATTTGGTGGTATGAATGGTACTTTATGAATTTGGTGGTCATATTTTATTAAGACTATAAGATAAGAACAAAAATGGTATATGATATATTTTAATATAAATAAAATAAATAAGACAAAATTCGCACAGAATAGTTATGTAATTATATTAAAGAAAAACAGCGATATGAATGCCTGCTATTTACAGTATGTATTAAAGGTTACAATTCAGTAGAAACTCTTGTAGGGACATATCAATGGTGGGATTCAAATTTTTTTACTACCAGTTCTGTGGATGTGGCATGGTGGGTATGTCATGGCTTGGTGGGCGTGGCAGGGGAAGGACACTGCAAAATCTCCACTCCATCCCCACTCCAGAGGAAGGATACTGCAAAATCCACATTTCCTCCCGATCAGCTGAGACTTTGGAGACAGAGAATAGATAGGGGCAGGGCCAGTCAGAGGTGGTATTTACTGGTTCTCCGAACTACTCAAAATTTCCATTACCGATTCTCCAGAACTGGTCAGAACCTGCTGAATACCAACTCTGGGACATATGCAGCCTAGGCTATAAGACATCCCCATATTTTGACAGTTCGATCCAAAAATTATACATAACTGAATATTCCTTTATACACAAATTTCTGCTATCAGTATAATTTGCTAATTTGTTGCCTACTTTGATATATTTCTTAATAAAGTTGTCATCAGACAAATGAGGCATGGATACAAAATAAACATAGATTTCATCTCTGTGTTTTGCATTTGATTTGCAAAAATCTTTCACTTGCAATAGCTAAAGAAAATAGTCTTATAATAATATTCAGTCTGAATTACATCATGCCGAAATAAAGAAAATGTGGGGAACTGAAGTAATGTCTGTTCAGTTCTTATTTGCACAACACATTTGGTGACTCACAATATATTTTATGGACAGATTCTGACTAATGAATATCATTGTTGTACTGAAAAATCAGTGCAGATTCCTGAATCTGGCTGCCATTTGATTATTCTTTAGTTCCTTTAAATCAAAAGCAAGAGAGGACTGAGGGACCTTTGATAGCTCAATTTTATTTAAGTTTATTGGGAGGGAAGCTCTTTGTTCAGTGGGATTTAGGTCAGTATGCAAAGGCTTCAGAAATCTTAAATAAATGAAGTATAAGGACCATATCTGTCTTATTCACCAACATTCTAAGAAAAGGACAAATAAATTCCCACTCTCAGATGTTGGGTGGGAGTGGGAGACAGGTTTCACAGGCTTAGAACAATGTGAAATAGACTGTCTCCAAGCTACGTTTTAAATAATAGAAGTAGGTCATCCAACAATAATTTGTGTTTGCTTCAAATTCACTTCTAATTTCCAAATATTTTTAGATGAAAACTTCCATTCTTTGGGCATGATGACTTGCCTTTTCAAGCTATTCTTGCCCCTGAATGTCAGATCAATACTATTTTCTGATTTCACAAAGCAGTGCTTGTATCATGATAGAAACTACTGCAGTTTTGACTTCCAATAATCTGTCCCTATTACATAATCCATCCATACATACAGGGGTAAAATCCAGCAGATTCTGACAGGTTCTGGAGAACTGGTAGCAGAAATTTTGAGTAGTTTGGAGAACCAGCAAATGCCACCTTTGGCTGGCCCAGTTGGGTAGGAATGAAGATTTTGCAGTATTCTTCCCTGCCATGCCCACCAAGCCACACCACTCCTACCAAGCCATGCCCACAGAACCGGTAGTAAAAAAATTGAATTTCACCACTGCCTACATACCTACGCAAGATCAAGGAAGCAGGAGCCTCCTTGATCTTAGTAAAGCATTTTTAGTGCTAAGTCTGGTATAGATACAGCACAGAATCTTAGAAACTTCCCTGACTTACAACAGTAATGCAGTCTGCCAATTACAATCATAAGTTGTGATAGTCATAAACCAGGCCATTATGTGATTTTTGTTTTTGCAGTGGTCATTTATTGAATTTTATTGTCATTAAACAAACTCATTGTTCAATAGAGGCTTTGTCACAAACTGAAAGCAAATGCTGGTTTTTGATGAAAATGTTGTAAATCGCAGTAATGTGATCATGGGATGCTGCAAACAGCTATTGGTTAAAGCTTGATTTAGAGTTGTCCACAACTATATACGGGAATCACTGTGAAGCAGTTGATGGGTAAGCATAGGTTGCAGATGATTGCAGTTGGGCTGAAGGGCACACCTCCCAAAGTCCAACTGTGCATTGTGAGGAGGTGTGCAACCTGTATGCAGATTGGTTGAGCTGACTTCCTGTTCTGTGCTTTGCTGTTTGAGTGGCACTTAGCCAGAATGTTACATTTGCAGAAATATAAATGCAAACGTCCCTGAACCACAGATGCATATGTTCCCTGATGTACAGAACTGGAGGTATCTGTTTGACCCTTAAATTGGGTATTAATTTTTAAAAATACAGAAGGCAATGGCAAACTACTTCTATGTGATTGTCAAGAAAACTACATGGAGATTTCTGTGAACCATCAGTACTTCAATTATATGCTGAAAACACTTTATTCTATATTGAAGTTGTGTACTTCATGAGAAAATTAATCTAGTACTTCTTTATTACCTTTGCATGTTCTACTACAGTATTTGGAGGAAAAATAAAAATCAATTTTCTGTTGACAGCCTTTATGCATAGAGACTACAAGATCTAGGGAAAGAAGCTACCTCCACGGTCCCTACATGAAGATGCAGTATATGAAGACAACAGGGGTGGATTCCAGCAGCTGCTACTTCTGCTTTACTCGTGATCTTGTTGTGCGCCCGCTTGCTTGATGTGCATTGTGCGTGCATACGCAGTACTATAAAAATACCCAAAACAAGATGGTGGCGCCTACAGCATCCCGGGGAGAACCAGTTCGGGGGCATAGCAAGCCTGGGTCGCTACCTGTTCCAGCGACCCAGGCTGCCAAACCATTACCGGTTCAGGCATACTGAGCCAAACCAGTAGGAACCCACCACTGGAAGACAACCTTCTTCAAACTAGAAATAAAATCGGGTTGAGCAATTGGCTCACTCACAGCATACCTTGCTTGGATAAGGAAGTATGGGAAATGGGAAATATAAGAGCAGCTTGGTAGTCATCATAATTTACTTTACTTCTAACTATTATATGCTATAAAACAGAAACAGAAGAGGCGCCTAGTTTTTAGTAGTGTTTTCCTTCCACTGTTTCCTGAGACTGTACCAGACTTTAAAGGAGAGTCAAATTCCTTTCCTTTTCCATTGATTCACCTGGCTCCATGCCTGGGATAAGAGCAAATTCTGCTTGCTGAGTCATACTTGTTTTGTCTTAGAGACTCTGGGGAAAGGCTCAAATAGCTTATTTGTTGACCAAGAAAGCATTTTCTTTTCCTATCTAAAAATGCCAGGCTTCTCTGTTAATGCAAATGGAGTGTAACTAGTGTAACACAGCTGAACTGAAGCAAATGGGTTTTTTTTAGGACATGCACACCTAACTGAATTAGAGGGATAACATTGGCAATCAAAACTGTTATTGGATGAGGCCTTGACCAAGATGCCAGCTTGTGATTAATTCTGAACATGAACTGTACCTCCAAAATGACATAAAACTGGTTTTTGAGCCAGTCTTCTCTGTGTCAATAGACTTCCCTTTGGGCTTAGGGAAAGATGTTGGATAAAATGCTTTAGAATCTTCCAGAAACCTTATCACCCATTTTATAACAGGATTTGGCCAGGTGATGGATGGATGGATAGAAAAATGATTGATAGGTAGGTAGATAGAGAGTTGGATAGGTAATTGATAGAAGAGGAAGATAAAAGCCAATACTTCCCTGGAGTCTATTATCAATACTTCTGTAGAGTCGATATTTCCAAGATGGTCCGGCTCCATATCTCCTTCAAAAGTTTCCAAATACCCATACATTTAAGAATCACTGTCTGAATTTATTTTATCTTTTTATCTTCCTTTTATCTTCCTGTATCAGGTTAATTTATGACCTCTGCATTGTGCAACCTTGAAGTTGGTACCTATCTTAAACACAGTTGCTAGTTAAGGATTTGTCTTGGGTAGCTTATTTCATCTTGGGCTTCCTATTTCATCTGGATTCAGATGGGTTATGCTGATCTTATTCGCTCTCATTTAGGCCTATTAATGGAGACCGGGTCTCCCTGTAATATAGTTCAGGATAGATGGGTGATGTGAAAAGGCATACCTGCCTCATCCATCCCCCACCCCTGATCCCACTGTAGGCCAACATTTTGTGAGCCACATTGAGGTTGTCATTTTTTGTCTGAATAGTAAAAAAAAGAAGACAAAAACCAAGAAATGACAGTCTCAGACGTTACTGTCACCTGATGAGGTAGGAAACAAGATGGCCGCTTCTGGATAACCAGAGCAGACCTCAATATTGTTTATTTGTCCAGCCCAGACACTGCATACGCAAGGAGGACATCAGATTCCATCCAGAATGACTTGCAGAAAAACCAGTGCTATCATATGCAGAGTAATGGTTTTGAAAGATAAAGTACTTCTTCCTTTTTCTAAAGTTTTATATTTGGTTTTGGTTTGGCTTGTTTTTTGTAATTTTGCATAGTTGGATTGATTGAATTGTGGATTAAAGAAAAACCAATCAAAACTAGCTTTCCTATTAATTAATAATCATATTAATTACATCAATGGGCATATTCCAGGCCTGATTGTGGTAGCAACCAGATGATGAAATGTTCCAGGTTGTGACCACAGCAAAATAATAATAATTTTCTTTAGACGAGAAAACATGATTACAAAGTTGAAATAGCTAGGACAAGATAAACCTACCTACCTCAGCTGGCAATGAGATGAAGGTAGCCCCATGCTTTCATAATATTAAAAAATGGTTATGGATCAGTGGTGGGATTCAAACATTTTTGCTACCTGTTCTATGGGCATGGCAGGGGAAGGTTACTGCAAAATCCCCATTTCCTCCCGATCAGCTGGGACTCGGAAAGCAGAGAATAGATGGGAGCAGGGCCAGTCAGTCCATTAAAGTGAAGCAATGTTGGAAAGCCCAAGGGACCTCTGTTAGGAATATAATCTAATGGTTGGGTTGGCAATATATAAAGCATGTAACAATGCTATACCTGTTTCTTTAAATCATACTATAAAATGTGATTGGTTGCTGTTTTCCTCAATCGGCCATAAGAGGGAGCCAGAAAGACTGTTAGCTCTCTGTTCGTTTAGAATGCTGGGCTGATCTGATCTGAGTGCCGTGAGCTATTGTAAGTTTTGCAACTGCTAGCAAACTTTGAGTTCTGAACTGATTATATGATACTGGACTATGTTATTTGGATTATCCCTTAACTGAAAGACATTGATGACTGACTGTCTTATCCGTGTATGACTTGGACTGTTTGATGGACTCTGATACCTCTATTTCCATGAAAGTAAAAGCCTATTTAAACTGCAGTGTCTCTGTATGCTGGTTTGTGTGTTCTCCAACAACACTCTCACAACGCTTCTCTGAACGTACTCGCTTTCCCAATGGGGAGCTTACCTAACACTAGTTATGGGCCCAGCACTCTTCCACTGTGCATAGATAAAACACATAGATGAAACAGATAAAAATTCACAATGTGAAGGGCAGGATTCTACTAATTTGAAAATATATGAAAGCATGGAATCTGCTTTGATAGATCCAGGGTCAAAGACTCTTCACGCTGCTCACCATCACTTATATTTTGCTACCTCCCAAGAGGACAACTGTAATATGCTCTAGAGGAGGCTACCCCCAAAGATCACTCAGAAGTTATAACTGGCCCAAAATGTACTGATGTAGCCAGTTATGGGCACACTTTGCTCTCCTCATATTGCATACTTGGTTTGTGTACTGCCCTGGCTCCCAGTGGATTTCCAGGTCCAGTTGAAGGTCACCAGTAAATCCTTCCATAGTATGAGGTTATTAAGGGGACCTCCTCTCTCCACTCATTTCTGCCCATCCCACTGGATCCAGTGCCATCTATTAAGCACTGCCATTTGGCAGGACTCAAGAAGTGTGCACCGTCTCTGTTGCAGCACCTTTCCATTGGAAGCGCAATTCTGCTAACATTTTGGAACTTCTTGAAGACTTGGACGTTCATGGAGTCTGGAATGGATGGTGAGCCTATCATTGATATTTTGTCTTTTAAGACTGAAGTTGAGTTGGGCCATCATAATTTTTCTTACCATATTTTATTTTCTTTAATAGCAATAGCAATAGCAATAGCAGTAGACTTATATACCGCTTCATAGGCCTTTCAGGCCTCTCTAAGCGGTTTACAGAGAGTCAGCATATTGCCCCCAACAATCTGGGTCCTCATTTTACCCACCTCGGAAGGATGGAAGGCTGAGTCAACCCTGAGCCGGTGAGATTTGAACCGCTGAACTGCTGATCTAGCAGTAGCCTGCAGTGCTGCATTTAACCACTGCGCCACCTTGGCTCTTTAACCTATGTGCACCATCCAGAGTTGCAATTGTGAGAAGAGTGACTATATAAATCAATTAAATAAATATTGTGCAATATCCAATAATAGTGGAACCAATTATGGAACCAATTACTCTAAGAAATGATGAGGTTCTCTTTCAATGTGTCCATAAAAACTAAATAGCCATCTGTTCAAAATGCTATTAATTTGAATTTCTGCTTGGGTAGGAAATTGGTCTTCATTGTTCTGTTCCAACTCTATAATTCTGTTCTTCTCATCATAAACCACAATCAGCTGGGTTTTACCAATACACAAGCCATAAGTCATGCCGTACAGTAGAGACTACTATAATGAATTTACATACATTGTAAAGCAAAACCAAACTACTGCATAATATACTGGACCACAGCCTGAAAGATGGACCAAGCTTTAGCATTAAGGTGCAAGCTTTCTTTGTTCATTATTTAATACAATACAATAGCAGAGTTGGAAGGGACCTTGGAGATCTTCTAGTCCAGAGGTGGGTTCCTACCTATTCGGTAGAACCGGTTCGTCAAATCTACCGAACTGGTTAGAAGAGGTTCCACCACACCTACAGAAGAGGTTCCAAAATTTTTTGAAACCCACCACTGTTTTAGTCCAACCCCCTGCCGAGGCAGGAAATCCTATACCGTTTTAGACAAATGGCTATCCAACATCTTCTTAAAGACTTCCAGTGGGGCACTCACAACTTCTGGAGGCAAGCTGTCCCACTGATTAACTGTTCTATTCGATTGAATCTTATTCTTAGAAAGCCATTTCACTCCTCCATTTTTTTCCCCTCTGGAACTGAAATTAATGGTAGCATTTTTATTTTCAGTGACTGAAATCTTTTCTCTCTGATAAATGTAACTGATACCATCCAGAGTTAGAAAAAAATATTTAGTGTAACTTGAGCTTTAATTCAATATAACTGCATTTCAATTTTCCCCCCTATTCTAGTTATTTTCATTTGGTTTCCTTCATGAACTTTCAGGATACAGCACATTCATTTTCAGTTCTAGTTTCTTTCACAGTTTGAACTATTGTTCCATAATGGGAGAGAGAATGATAAAGTTTGATTCTGTTTGGAAAGACTTAAGACATTTATTCTTCTTTTGTACATTCCAGGAAATGTCGAACTACTTTTTTTTCCCAGCTAGGAAAAGAAGACGCTATCTGTCATGTTGATTGAAGAGGGAGTTAAAGAACTCGGCTCGGGAATTCCCCCTACATAGCTCTGCTGAGAACGTATCCTTGGCCTTTGAGTTGTGCGTTATTTAGCCCATTGTGTTCAGGAATGCTTTATAATTAGTTTGTCTCTCCAAGGATAGTACGTTAAACTGCTTTCACTTGAGAATAAGAAGTACAGAAAAAAATGTAAACAGCCATTTCATGTCCTCTGAATCTGTTTCATAAGCATCTATTTATTCAAGTCCTGTCTTAAGAGTAAAAGAAGCATCGTGTTCTTTAATAGTGCTTATCTGTTCCAGTTGAATGGGTCAGTTGCCGAGTCTAAAAAATGAAATCTGCACTCTCGGCTCTGTTTCTATTTATCTTTGAGCCAAAACTGAGCCTCTAGTGTATTTTAAATAAACAAATGGGTTTATTTCTCAAGCATTAACTTCTGAGTCTATAAAGACCAAATAAAGCATGCTTGTGGGTTCAATTCTATGTGAAGCAGTCTTACCACATATGAAAGAGCAATTTTGTCAAATCCGAGAAATACACTCTAAAAAATCTTGGTCTCTGTGATGCTGTACATTATATTAAAAGGAAAGAATCCATTTGCTGCAAATTGCTTCTCAAATGAAACACTACAGTGAAGCAATTTAGCCGTAGCTATAATAGAGGCAGAAATTTCAGAATGCTTGCCCCACTCTGCTGAGGGGATATTGCCAAAAATAGCATCACTTTGGCAAGATCTCTATTCCCTACATTATAGCCTATCACAAAGTGGGGTGAAGCCATTCTTTCCCCCCAACTAAGGCCCTCAAAATGTCCATGTGCTTTACTGCTTCTCTTGTCTCTTGTTTCTTGGGAAACAAATGGAGCCCACACAGGCCTGCTGCAACAACCCACCATCCCCTCTGTTGATCGTGAAGTTGGAGGTAAGGGTGAAGAAGCTCATGTGTCAATTGATCTACCACAGTTTGGTGGGAGATTCAAAATAGCCTAGTTTGAGACGTTTGCCATTATAACTTCTCCTTTCCATGAGAAGAATCTTCCCAACATCTGGTCAAAATCTTCTCTATGGCCAGACCCAGTGGTGAGGAGTTGGCCTTCCTTGATTATTGACTGATTGATTGATTGAATTGACTGATAGATTGAATTTATATCTTGCTTCAGCATTACAATTTTCAATGGTTTATACAATATGCAGAGAGAAGAATTAAAATATCCACAACATGATAAACCAAATCATTAATTTACAATACAATAGCAGAGTTGGAAGGGACCTTGGAGATCTTCTAGTCCAACCGCCTGCCTAGGCAGGAAACCCTATACGATTTCAGACAAATAGCTATCCAACATCTTCTTAAAGACTTACAGTGTTGGGGCATTCACAACTTCTGAAGGCAAGCTGTTCCACTGATTAATTGTTCTAACTGTCAGGAAATTTCTCCTCAGTTCTAAGTTGCTTCTCTCCTTAATTAGTTTCCACCCATTGCTTCTTGTTCTGCCCTCAGGTGCTTTGGAGAATAGTTTGACTCCCTCTTCTTTGTGGCAACCCCTGAGATTTTGGAACACTGCTATTATGTCTCCTCTAGTCCTTCTTTTCATTAAACTAGACATACCCAGTTCCTGCAACCGTTCTTCATATGTTTTAGCCTCCAGTCCCCTAATCATCTTTGCTGCTCTTCTCTGCACTCTTTCTAGAGTCTCCACATATTTTTTACATCGTGGTGACCAAAACTGAATGCAGTATTCCAAGTGTGACCTTACCAATACATTATAAAGTGGTATTAACACTTCATGTGATCTTGATTCTATCCCTCTGTTTATGCAGCCTAGAACTGTGTTGGCTTTTTTGGCAGCTGCTGCGTTGCTGGCTCATATTTAAATGGTTGTCCACTAGGATTCCAAGATCCCTCTCACTATTGAGCAAGGTACCACATATACTGTACCTGTGCATTTTGTTTAGTTAAAATCCCCCGTTATTATTGTGGTGTGCTTCCTACATACCTTAGTTAGCTGACTAGCAAAAAGTTCATCTACTTTCTCTGCTTGGTTGGGTGGCCTGTAGTGTAGATCTATGGCAATGTTGTTTTCCCCCCCTCTTTAATATTGACCCAAATGCATTCAAGATAGTTCTCATCATTGTTGTGCTCTATTTCTGTAGAGATGTAGTTATTTCTTATATATAGTGCAACTCCACCTCCTCTTTTATTTGGTCTATTTCTTTTGAATAATTTAAATCCTTCTAGCCATATGTTCCAATTGTGGGTTTCATCCCACCAAGTTTTTGTAATGGCAACAATATCATATCTGCCTCATTTATTTGAATTTCTAATTCACCCTGTTTATACTTCATACTCTGTGCATAGGTGTATAGACATTTGAATCCATTTTGATTGACCCTGTGTTTACTGTCTACATAACCTGTGTTATGCCTGACTGCCCCTATTTTCTTGCCACTTGTATGATTCGTGCACATGGTTTGGCACTCACTATTAAATGCTTGGTTTTGCTTGACAGCAGGACTGATAATCTTATCCGCACAAACATCTATGTTACATGCACTGATAACCCTATGAATTTTAGATTGCTGGGGACAAAAATGTTCTGTATCAATTAATTCTCTGTGTCCACTGTTCAGTTTAAATGTTTATCCAGAAAATCTGTGAATTTAATGCTAAGTAACTCAGTCCCTTTCTTGATGGGTGCAAACCATCTCTTTTGTATAGTTTTTCATTGGACCAGCTGCAGGCCTCATGACTATTAAAACCAAAGCCTTCCCTTTTACACCACTCCTTTAGCCACACATTAAACTCTGCTACACGCTGGCCCTTCCCTTTTTGTTCCTTATATACTAGAATAACCTCTGAGAAGATAAGCCTACAACCTATTCCAAGCTCTGGAAATCATTCTGCACAGAAAGTACATCTTTTGGGGACAGATCATTTGTGCCAAGATGTATAATAGCATCAACATCACAGTCCTTATTTGCATTCTTGACTAATTTAATAAACACATATAACAGCAAAAAAAACAAAAAAAACCAAAGCACTAGAAGCACTAGAAGAAAGACTGGAATGCCCTTTGAAAATTTTTGAGCAACCCTCTGAAGGCCACCAAGGAGAGGGCAGCCTGATTTTCAAGGATACACTATTCCATAGTATCAGCATTGCCACCTAGAGCAGGGATCACCAACCTTTCGGACCTCAGGGACCACTAAATTTATAATTTTAAATCCCATGGACCACTAATATGAATTAGTGATGGGATGGGGTCCTTCAGGCACTTAGTTTGGTCGCCTGTTAGTGGAGAGAAACTCCTGTGGTCAACCCTAGGTTTGCTGTCCATTGCAGCTGGGAATCTCAATATGGCCAAGAATGAATGTTTGTCTTGTAGCCAGCCCAGGTGCTAGAACGGCCCCCTGCAAACTCTGTCTTTCGAGGAGCCCAGTTGAAGTTTCATGTACCACTCACTGAAGCGCTTGGATTCCCAGAGAGGGAGGGAGGGAAGATCTGGAGCTACTAAACAGACAACCAAGCTAAGTGCCTGAAAGACCCCCAGTCCATCAGCAAGAGTGAGTAATTGCTTCAGTAGGCCGTATCTGGCCCAGGGGCTGTAGTTTGAGGAGCCCTAATTTAGCACAATATAAAAAAATGCAAAAATGCAAAGATTTTTCTGCAGACCACCAACATTTTCTCACGGACCACCAGTTGGTGACAGTTGACAGCGCCTCTTACCTTTAGCTCCTTCCTAGAAGTCAGGAATAATGAGGGGTTTCTTCTTAATGCTCTAGTTAGGTCAGGCCAATACAGGTTGGAAGAGGCAGTATTTCAAGTACCAGAGGCCAAGCTGTTTTATAGGTTATGTAAATTGTACCCAGAATAGGGTTGGCAACATGCAAGGTGAACAGTATCAGCATAACAAGCCTTCAGTATCAGGAGCCATTAACACCCAGGATGCTATATTCTGGACCAGTTCTCGTCATTTCTGAGTAATTTTTAAAGTCAATAAAATGGATTGGAGTGGTCTATCCAAGTGATAATGAATGTTGAGTTACTATAGTCAGGTTCTCCTGCTCTAGGTAACAGGGCAAGTGGTGCACCATCTTAAGCTGAACAAAGAACCTTTCTCAAATTCCTGCTACCCAAACAGAGGGTATGAGTCCAGAAGCCCTCCCTACAAAATAATAATAATTTTTTAAAACTCTGCATTTTCTCAATTAGCATTTGCCCATACTGAGATAACACTGGTCTTACAAGAGAACCTGATGTACAAACAGCAACTAAACAGAAGGTAAAATGTCAGTCTATTGTCTTCTATCTGTTCCCTTACAACCTCTTGGCACCAAGTCAGAATATTGACAGCATCTCCCGTACAACCAGGGGTGATCACGAATAGGATGCCATTAGCAGTGGTGGGATTCAAATTTTTTTTAGTACCGGTTGTGGGTGTGGCTTGGTGGGCGTGGCAGGGGAAGGATACTGTAAAATCTCCATTCCCTCTACACCCCAGGGGAAGATTACTGCAAAATCCCCATTTCCTCCCAATCAGCTGGGCCTCAGGAGGCAGAGAATAGATGAGGGTGGGACCAGTCATAGGTTGTGTTTACCGATTCTCTGAACTACTCAAAATTTCCACTACTGGTTCTCCAGATTGGTCAGAACCTGCTGAATATCACCTCTGACTGGCCCCAGGAGCGGGGAGGAAATGGGTTTTTTGCAGTATCCTTCCCCTGCCATGCCACCAAGCCACACCCACAGAACCAGTAGTAAAAAAAAATTGAATATGGCCAAGATCATATGGACCGGATGTCTTAGACTGAATTTCTTTTAGACTGAATGTAACTCAGACTTAAAGTAAAGCTGAACCAGTGGTGGGTTTCAAAATTTTTTAGAACCTCTTCTGTAGGTGTGGCCTGCTTTGTGGGAGTGGCACCACCCATGTGATGGGTGGAAGTGGCTTGGCAGTCATGTGACTGGGTAGGCGTGACCAATTTGTAAAATGTGGTGAAACTCACTTAACAATGCTCTTGCTTAGCAACCAAAATGTTGGCTCAGAAACTCTGGCATTTGAAGCACGCAAGTCTTAAAGCTGTCAAGTTACAAGACCCTTGCACCCCTAATTCTTTAGGAAAAAAATCCAGGGGTGTTCAAACCTGACAGCTTTAAGACTTGTGGACTTCAACTCCCAGAATTCCTCCTCCAGTCATGTTGGCTCAGGAACTCTGGCATTGAAGTGTGCAAGTCTTAAAGCTGTTAAGAAACAAGACCCTTGCACCCCTAACCCTTTAGAAAAAAAATCCAGGGGTGTTCAAACTTGACAGCTTTAAGACTTGTGGACTTCAACTCCCAGAATTCCTCCTCTCGCGCTTCATAAACGGCACTGTAGATTTGTGGAACCTCTTCTATAGAAGAGGTTAGAACTGGCAGGAACCCACCCCTGAGCTGAACCCTAATCTCACAACTCCCTTTGCCAAATACAATACACCTAATAGTGACATTGGCAAGGAATCCCACTTCTTTTTAATTTGGAGCCCCAAATTAAAACCAGAGAACGGTCGATGGGGGGATTTGAAACAGGATCAGACCCATTATTAATACTAGTGGGAACACAGTAGACCTCCAGATCTGATGTTCCTCAGCAACTCACACACATACACACACCTTTTTTTTTAATCAAGGAAGGGAAAGCATGCAAAAGAAGAGCTTCTGGAACTCCTTTTACACCTCTTTTAACACTGGAAACAGGAGCCGTATGCATTTTCTTCTCTGTAGTAACAAGTTGCATCAACACAGTTATATGCATACTACTGTGGGGGGGGTGTTCATCCATATTGCTAATTAGAATGGTTACATAGGTGTGGTGCCTGTGTACATGTATTCCTGTGCTTCTCTCATGTTGCTTGGTGATGTGTCCTGGAAAGGACAAAGGTGGATGCATGTTCTCTGCTAGGAGTCCTGTGACTAGAATGGAGATGGCTGAGTATGGCGAAATCAACAATTCTGAGCAATTATCCATCTGCCTCTCCCATAGGGATGAAGTGGGAGATTTATGGCATTTTCCTCCTCAGAAGTCCTCTGCCTCTTTTTAAATTTTGTTTTCCCATTGTTTCCTCCTCCTCCTTTTCTCCCTCTTCTTCCTCCTCCTCCTCCTCCTCCCCTTTATATAATTTTTTTCCAGTGTTCTGCGATCCATTTGCTACTCCCAAGAAGGTCTAGTCTATTTTTCAACTGTATTTTTGCCTTGTTTTTAGCTGGCTTTTCTTGCCACATCAAATCATCTTCTATTCTGCACTTTTCTTGGCGAGTTATCATGCTGACCGATTGACATGGATGGACAGACTGACAAAGTCCTGAGCCATTGGACATTTTTTTGTTTCAAATTCTGTCCAGTTGTAAAGAATAAAACAGGATACCTGAATCAGCATGCATACAGTTTCAGATGCTCTGCATTACAAGTACTTCAGAATATATCAATATTTTCTGCAATAAAATGAAAAGTATTCCTAAGCAAAACATATAACTGTCTAGAGATTATTTGAATGTATTCTCAAGCCTGCCAGCAATGTTGGTTGCCAACGTTTTTTGGTTTTAAAGCTCCATGATTTTCTCATTTATTAATTATATTTATATATTTCCTTTTCATCCCCAGGGGCCAAAGATAGCATATGCAGCAGCACCTTCATTCATCTTTCATTTTACTTTATTAACAATCCTGCAAGATAAGCCAAACTAGGAAGGAGTGAACTGATCCAGTTTGCTCTATGGCCGATTAAATCTAAATTGTCCTAGACCCAGCCAACTCTTTAACTCTCAGGCATTTGTGTTTTTCCTTGAAAGCTACACAATGCTTCATTAAAGTCTATTCCTTCAAATTGGTTGCAGAGGCTTAAATCCTTATTTCTAACTCATGTCTAGATATGCATATGAATAATCTGAAAACAAATTGGATTTATCTGTCACCAGCCAGAAAGGAGTAGGCTTAAAAAAAAAACCTAAACCATGGACAAAGACTGTCCCACTATTTAGAAGCATCAGAAATATAGCAGGTCAAAGAAAATATTGGTTTGGTGAATTCTCCTCCATATAATGAACTGCTTTACAGTTGATAAAAGCTTAAGGAATGGCTATTTTTAATTAATGCAATTCATCGTAGTAGTACTCTATCCAGTTTACTTTCAGAGAATGGGAATTTAGAAAAGGTCCCTGGAGAGTGGACTTAAAGTAGAGAGTGATTTAATTTTCCAGAGAAAAGATTCCTATTGACGGAATAGCACAGTAGCAAAATACTACAGATGAAAATAATGTTGTATTAGGAAAAGAAAGAAACAAACAACAGACTCCAAGGTTGAAATGAGTGATGGACAAAACACTGCCCAAATTAAATCCACAAAGCAGTTTGCTTTAGCAAAGTTGTCTTGTTTCCTGTAAACGGTTTTCTCTTTGCTGATAAATTGACAATTCATCATAGACACACTTGAGTTGCTGGAACAGATGGCCATTGGAATAAGCAACCACAGAAATTTGGGCCTCAAACAAAACGGCAGGCTTTATTTGAGGCACATTAAACAGGCATGGTGTTATTAAGGAGGTTTGCAACCGAATTACAGACTTCTAGGAAACTCTATGCTGGCTCTTACACACCAATTACATGAGAGTGCTGGTGATTTAAGCTCTGAGTACAGAGACTGTGAACCCTGATGATCTGGCTGTGATGGATCCAATGCTTTAGCAGACTTCCTAAGAAGACTGTAACCCAATAGCAGTCTACCGAACAACACAATTTTAGCTACCATGGATGCTGAGTCTCTATACAACAATACCTCTCACAAAAATGGACTACAAACCAGAGGTGGTATTCAGCCGGTTTGGACTGGTTCACCTGAACCGGTAGCGGAAATGGGCCCACCCACCCCGGCTGTATGCCATCCTATTTATGCACGTTTTTGAGGGCAGGTGCATGCATGGAAGACGTGTGTGCGTGCGTGCGAGCAAAGCGCATGCAAGGAAGGTTGGGCAGGTGCGCATGGGAAAAACCAGTGATAACAAAATATGAAACCCACCACTGCCTCAAACCATTAGGAATATAATCACCATATTGAGTGTGACTGTATTCACTGTTACTGTTAACTTTAACACGGATATACATATGTGGTTGAGCAATTTATGAGGCACAGTACATATCTGGGGAACTAAGTACAGCCCTGCATTCTACCACAAGCTGAGTCAGTTTCTCCAAGACACTGAACCTGTTCTACAACAATAAAGAGAATATTTACAATTAACTCTATAAAGCCTTGGCATCCTGTTGGAATATATGGATGAATCACATGTTTTGTTGTATCAAGGTCCTACTCACCACCTATAAAGCGCTCCATGGTAGTGGATCTGGCTATTTGAGAGACCGCCTTCTGCCAATTACCTCCCTGCGTCCCATCAGATCGCATAGAGTTGGCCTCCTCCGTATTCCATCCACCAGTCAGTGCCAACTGGCGACTACTCGGAGGAGAGCCTTCTCTGTTGCGGCTCCGACACTATGGAACAATCTCCCCATGGAGATTCGTACCCTCACCACCGTCCAGGCCTTCCGCACAGCCCTTAAGAACTGGCTAGCCCATCAGGCCTGGGGATAAGTTTACTTTTGCCCCTCCCGAATGCTGAGTGAATGTTGAGTTTTACTGTTTAATTTACTTTTGTGCACATTTCTTTTTGTATTGTCCTACACTCCCTTTCCTTTTTGATTGTAAGCCGCCCTGAGTCCCCTCAGGGAAAAGGGCGGCCTATAAATGTCTAATAAATACCTAAAAAAAAAAATTTGATGTCTTGATAAGAATTTTCATCTATAATTAAAGGACATTACATTGAGAAAGGCTGGTCAACACTAAATCATATATTTAAGCCAGGATTTGTTTAGCTATGATTTGCTGAGTAACCTACAATCAGATGGGGTTACAAAACATGTTATGGCCTTTCCCCATATCACCTGTTCCATTATTATGGCCTATCACAACAATGATAGGAATGTCATCTTTTCACCTTCCCCTTCTCTATGGGCATATTTCTACTATCGATATTAACTAACACCGAGACATTAGTCATTGGAAAACAAAAGTGGCATGAAATCTGCAGTGGTTTAGAGCAGTGATGGCTAACCTTTTTGGTGCCAAGTGCACAAAGCGTGCGCATGCACGCGTGCAACTCAAAATGTGATGTGAGCACCCCCGCATATGCCCCAACCCCTGCATGCACCCCATCCCCCTGCATGTGTGTGTGCCCCCCATGCATGCGCCCCTCCCCCCTCACTCATTTTTGGCTTCCAGGTTGGTGCAGGAAGTTTTCCAGGCCCAAAACGGGGTGTGGGGTGTGCGCACGCATGCAAACCCCCCAAATGCAATGCGAGTGCCCCCGCACATGTGCCCTGCCCCCTGTGCATGGGTGCATGTGTCACCTACATGCGCCCCACCCTGTGCATGTGTGGCAGAGATCAAAAGAAGCATGCGTGGTGGAGCTGGGCTGGGATGACGGCTGGTGTGCCCGCAGATAGGGCTCTGCGTGCCACCTGTGGTATTCATGCCATAGATTTGCCATCATGGGTCTAGAGACTCTGTTGTCAGATATTAACAGATCCCTATACTTCTAAGATTAGGTGATAAAGCCAAACATATTATGCATATTTTGAGACTAGTCTTTGACTATGTCAGAATAAGATGGAAACATTTTAACATGGAAACAGCTAATTATGAAAGCAGGTTGTCCTTCTCTTAGGTTCGGGATGAAATGAAGGCAACTTCATGGAGACATGGCAGAAAAAAGATATTGCCATGATATATTGGGCCATGATGAGATGCAAGCATGGGCGGGATGTTTCTTTAACCAAGCTTTTCTTAAGATCAGCAATTCATTTGCTCATTTGTGCCGTTTATATGATTGGGAGAGCACAGGAGGAAGGAAGATAGATGTGCTACTGATTAATGGACGACATAGCCAATGCATACTCAGTGAGGTCAAAAGAGGCAATATCTAACAGGAGAAGCTTTTTTGCAGATTGAATTTCAGTTCTCTGCGAGAATAAACATAAATTGGCCTTGAATAATGACAGACTAATGAAATATCTCGTCCTACAATGCATTTCCCTTTCTGAGCAACATTTCCGTCAACCAATGGGATTGGCAAGATATGCAATATTTACAAGGGTTTCAAAGCAGCTTGAGACCAGTTAGGTTTACAAGATATTCTGACCCACCACCCCAAACTAGCCAGCTGTATTTGAAGTTAGCATGTCAGTCAGATCTATCTTTCGACTGTGTTCACACACCATTTATCATGGTTAACTTAATCATGGTTCATTCCACTTTTTTTTTCTGTTCACATGACACCCTTGACTGATAAATTAATAGATGGACTGGATTTGCTCAACTTGCAAATGTTGAAATGTGGTTTCCTAGTTTGTGCTTCACTATGCAATATAAAACCAGAAACAAATGTACAACAAGGCAATAGCAGATAAACAGGTCATGCAAACACAGCAATTTCATTCTGAAGGTAAAATAAGAAGAATATAGGAAATAGTTCGTAGCCAATTCATCAGAAATGCTTTTTGATGCCTAACTGAACAGAATATAAATCAAATAACTGTTAAGCCGAGGGATCTGTCATTTATGACTATTTTGGAAGTATTACAAAAGTCAATTAGCTATTCAGATGAAAATTGTTTAAGAAGACTTGAGAAGGCTCCCACCATTTGCAAAAGTTAAGTTCTGTGAATATAGGTTGTCCTCGACTTACAATGCTTCATTTAATGACCATTCAAAGTTACAAGGTGATTTATGACAGTTTTTCCACACTTATGACTGTTGCATCATCCCCTTGGTAACAGTTGGTTTTCTATGCAGTTCAGAAAGATTTCTTGCATCACAACAATTTAAAGATTAACGTAGATAAAAGAATGTATGGTATCAAACATTGTAAGACTTAATTTTCTTGGCAAGATTTCAGAAGTGGTTTACCATTGCCTGCTTCTTAGGAATGAGAGAGAGTGACTGGCCCAAGGTCACCAACTGGCTTTATGCCTAAAGCTAGACTAGAACTCATAATCTCCTGGTATCTAGCCAGCTGCCTTAACCACTACACCAAGCTCCTGGTTTTATGTTATCAGAATATATGGTTTTGTTTTGGGTTGCTATAGTAACCTGAATACAATTTTATTTATATTATTTTAAATCAAAATTATGTATTATGGAATTGTAGATCTCAATGAGCTGGCTGAGTAGTGCTATAAGAACTATAAGTTAGTAAATAAATAAATTGACTGCATATCTTGGAAGGTCTTTAAATTTCATTATTCTTTGCTTTTAATAGCAGGCCATACTTTGTTGAACCTTAGATGACTGAATAAACTCATCCTTACAATGTGCTACAAAATAGGGACCAACTTTTCCCAAAACATCAAACCAAAATCACTTTTAAGGGTTAAGAGAAGAAGCCAACATGTTTGTATATTCCATGTTACATGAACTAGGCCATAACTCTTCTCAATTAAGTGATTTGCCTATGCTTTTGTTAAACTGTGCCCTATTCATATCTCAGAATTCAGACTGTAATGATGAAGTTTTTTTTTTTAAAAAACTGTTTTACTAACAGATATTAATGTTCCTTTATTTACAAGGCTGCATTCACAACATAAGCTATTGTTTCCATAAATGAATGACTTGATTCATCGAACATATTTCACCACAAATGATGTTCATTGACCACAATGGACAGATTCATCCAAAACACTAAGCCAGAGTCAAGCCAACTACGTATTTGTAAGTGTTACATACTGACAAACAGTATGGTAGTTTCCACCAAGGTCCTCCGTTCCGGCGGGAACAGTATTCAAATCTGATTGGTTGAATGGTCTGACAGCTCCCTCTAAAAGGGCTGCTGCCAGACAGAGTCTTTGTTGGATTGTACATAGTTGTCACTTAATAAAGAGCTGTTTGTTGCTGAAGCCTGAGTCTGCCTCATCCATTCACCCGATCTAACAGCAAGTATGTGCTGGGCCCCAGCCTTATTCTTCCTAAGCATGAGGAGAAAGGAAATAATAGTGAACTGTTTTTTTTTTCCAACCAAACAAAAACAATAGCAAGTATTTTGACTGTTGGCCAGTTATTCATTCATTCATTCATTCATTCATTCATTCATTTATTCATTCATTCATTCTATCCAATCATCCATCCATCCATCTATCTCAGTGGTTCCCAAACTTGGCAACTTTAAGACTTGTGGACTTTAACCACAAGAGCTAGCTGGAGAATTCTGGGAGTTGAAGTCCACAAGTCTTAAAGTTGCCAAGTTTGGGAACCACTGATCTATCTCAACAGATCAGACAAGTGTATTTATGATTTTCCCCTTTTAGATACGTTAAAAAGTGTTTACTTGATGTTAATATCTCTTCACCATATCTCTGTGTTTCCTTATGGATTTGTAATATCAACATCTGCTGCAGCACAATTATGTTTAAATACTCAGATGGGCTATAAAATCTGATTTAATGACTCCATTATACCAGAATAGCCTGAATCCTTCTAAGTTGCTAAGTTCTCTTACCCAGATTGCCAGTTACAACTCTGATAACTCTGCACAATTCCCTTTCTCTTGAACTTTGCTTTCTTCTGCCCAATTTTTGCATCAGGCTACCTCTACATCTTGGTAAATTGTCACTGCTGGGTATAAAATATGTGAATTCACTTCGCAGTCTATTTTGAAACAGAACTCCCCACTCTCCTCCTCCTGTTATTTTCTACAAAATGCTAATATTTCACATAAGCTCTTGGTCTTCAAAGGAGATATAGGCAACATATTGCAAAATATTCCTTTTCTGGAGGCCACACATTAATGAGCTGTACCTAGTGAACCAGTTTTTGTTTCAAGATATTTCACAGACTGTAATTTCTCCTTGAGCAACACAATAGCTTGGCCGAAGAGGAAGCCTTGAGTTTTGAACAGGAAGAAAAGTCAAAGATGGAGTTTCAAGAATGGGTAGGGACACACACAAACACACACGAAGGGTGGGATTCAGTCTGTTCAGACCAGTTCAGGCAAACTGGATGTTAATTTTAATCTAGTTTGCTGAACCTGTAGTTGAAAGGACTGACTGATCTTGCCCACCCCACCCCTCCCAGGAGTCTCCACGCAGCCCATTTTGGATGCCAGGTAAGTGCAGGGCCTGCGTGGAGGCTCTGGGACAGCGAAAAACGGGTCCATTTCCGGCCTCCGGAGGGTATCCAGAGCCCGGGGGAGGGCACTTTGATCAGAATGGATGATTTCATTTAGTATTTGCTTGACTCTTTCCTAAATTATTGTAAGAAGAATTTTGTATAGTTTATAGGGCAGAGAACTGGTTGCTAAAAAAAATTCAATCCCACCCCTGCACGCAAACGCCCTGACATGAATAATTCAATTGAATATGATTCATCGGACAATATCAGCTAAATACCAGAATCACTCTTTGCATTTGGCTTTTTTATTTCCTTGTGAGGTAGTCCTCGACTTACAACAGTTCATTTAGTGACCGTTCAAAGTTACAATGGCACTGAAAAAAGTGACTTATGATCGTTTTTCACATTTACGACTGTTGCAACGCCTCCCTGGTCACATGATCAAAATTCAGACGCTTGGCATCTGGTTCATATTTATGATGGTTTCATGCGTGACCCGTCAAAACCGCGTTCCACAAAAGCGCGGTCGACGAAATCGCGTATGTGACGTCATCACAACGCGACGAAAAAGATCGAAAAATTGAAATAAAAATTAAATTACAGCAAACCGATTCACATAAAGGTAAGCGTTAGGTTAAGGGTTAGGGTTAGGGTTAGGTTAAGGGTTAGGGTTAGGTTTAGAGTGTTAGCGTTACGTTTAGCGTTAGGTTAAGGGTTAGCGTTAGCTTTTTCGTTAGGTTAAGGGTTAGGTTTAGGGTTAGGTTAAGGGTTAGGTTTAGGGTTAGGTTTAGGGTTAGGGTTAGGGTTAGGTTTGGGGGGGTTAGGGTAAGGTTTTCGCTTTATTTTTACATTTTTCGATCTTTTCCGTCGCGCTGTGATGACGTCACATACGCGCTTTCGTCGACCGCGATTTTGTCGTCCGCGGTTTTGTGGTGGAACCGGTTTCATGTGATCACCTTTTGCAACCTTTGAACAAGCCAAGTCTATGGGGGCGTCGGGTTCACTTTACACCTATGTTACTAACTTAACAATTGCAGTGATTCACTTAACAACTGTGGCAAGAAAAGTTGTATAATGGGGCAAACTCGCTTTACAAATGTTTAGCAACATAAATTATGGGCTGAATTGTGATCGTAAGTTGAGGACTACCTGCAATAATCTTTGAAGGGTAGCTGATAACTTTTTTTTAAGCTTAGAACCACTGGTGGGTTACGACCAGTACGCCCTGGTACAGACGTACCGGTGCCTGCCGGGAACACCGGGTGCCGTTCCGGTACGGTGGTCCAAAGGGCCCACCCGCCCACCCGCGCTCCTTACCAGTATTTGAGCTCTTCAGAGCTTCCGCTCACGGAGCATACGGTGCTTGCGCGATGCTCCACTGAGCAGCTGGAGCTTCGGGGAGCATCGCAGGAGGTAAGGACGCATGCATGTGCTGCACATGTGTGCGTGCATGCTGCACACATTCATGGGTGGACACCGGGCCCCGTTGCATCGTACCCATTACTGCATAGAACCCAGGGTACCAGATTCCATCAGGTTTCTTCCTGCCCCCAATTCTGTAGCTACATCTGATTTCTTATCTCAGCATTTGCTTCTTGCTTCAGAACCCTGTAAGACACAGGCAAATAATACAACAAAGCATGCTTATGAGGCAGAGAGATACTGAACAGTAATTTGTGGCTTGGGTGTATAGCATGTTGTCAGCATATTATTCTCCCCATTTTCATGTGTACAATGACCAAGGGTAAGTGACTGCTGCTGGCCACATGATTTTGTTCATAGGTGCTTCTGCTGTGATTAATTAACATTAATTATTATTCATTCATTTGGGACAAATTATGCAAGGAACAGCATGTGATCAGGCAAACATGCATTTTCATAGCTACTTTTTCCACTTTAGAACGGTTTCAATACACGATCAAAGCCGCTGTTAGTCTTTTCCTCCCCAAAAATTCTAGGGATAGGTTGATTTCAGCTGTGCCACATTTAATCTGCATTTTTATTTGCACACCAGAATTTGACACCTAGAGCCAAGTGCAAAAGGCATCTGCAGAGGATTCTGTCCCACTCCAGAAGTGCATCAATTTGTCACCTTCTGTGTATTTACATGAAGCAGAAGGACTTTAAGAACTCAATAACAGTTGAGCTTGTAAATGCCATAAAGTAAGAGGCTTAGTTTTCAAACCAGAGGAAAATGCGTGATACAGTTTACAACACTTCTGGAGGGGAGGAGGGGTGGCTTCCCATTCCCAGGATCTCCCACCTTTTTCTGTTTCTATAGTTTTCCTCTTCCAGAAGTCTTCCTTCTCCCCCTCTTGGTTTCATTTTCCATAGCCTATCATTTTCCACCAAAAGGAATGGAATAGAATAGAATTCTTTTTTGGCCAAGTGTGATTGGATACACAAGGAATTTGTCTCCAGTGCATAAGCTCTCAGTGTACATACAATCAACTAGTGATAAATCATGATCATAATCATCATAAAGAATTGATGATGATTTCATACTGTTGAGGGACGTAATATTCCTTCCTTCATGAAAGAGCAGGTATAGGTATAGAGGCCACTCTTTATTTTTCATGCCCCCCCCCTTGTGAATCTGAACAGATTGAACCAGATTGAGGAGAAGAAGATAAGGATATCTTCCAAGTCCAGTTCACCAGTGAGAAATTGTGGCTTATCATTAAAATGGCAAAGCAGGCGGCAAGGATTGCCTTTGCCCAGAAATGGAAAAACAAATTAACTCCAAGCGAAGATGAAATAATAAGAAAGGTTATGGATTGTGCTGAAATGGACAAACTAACTAAAGAAATCCAGGGAAAAGAAGAATCAGAATTCTACCAGATATGGGATAAATGGTATAGGTGGATGGAGGAAAGAAACAAGAATCAATGAAGGAATATAACAAAACTCAAAAAATAATAGTTATGAGTAAAATAAGAGGGTTAAGAACGGTGAAATCCAAATGAAATATAATAGAAGGGGAAATAATATAAGGTGAGTGATATCGATTGATAATTGCTGTTAGAAAGAACAAGAAGATTTAAGATTTAAGATTTAAGATTTAGTTTATTTGTATGCCGCCCTTCTCCGGGAGGGACTCAGGGCAGCGAACAACTCAAAGGGGGGAAAAGGGAACATAAAACACAATACACATGATTAAAATAAACAAGAATCATACAGCCATACAAGTCGAGAGGGGAGGGGAACTCATCAACCCCAGACCTGCCGGCACAGTCAGGTTTTGACGGCTTTCCGGAAGGCCTGGAGAGAGGTGAGGGTCCGAATCTCCGCAGGGAGTTCGTTCCAAAGGGCCGGAGCTGCCACAGAGAAGGCCCTCCCCTGGGTAGTAGCCAGGTGGCATTGGCTGGTGGACGGAACCCGGAGGAGGCCGACCCTGTGTGATCTAACGGGTCTTTGGGAGGTAATTGGTAGCAGGCGGTCTCTCAAGTACCCAGATCCAATACCATGAAGGGCTTGTTGAAGTTCCTGTTTGTATTGTATTGTGTAAATGTTGTGTATGTCTAGGTTTTTTGTGTGTGTATTTTACATGTTTGTTAATAAAAAAGAAAAAAAAGAAAAAAATGGCAAAGCAGCTTGGCAGCTACATGGAAGGTGCCTCAGTGTGTTTTCATATACAGTAGTATCTAAGACACAGTAGGAGCTAGCTTTGAGTAAGTTAGATGGTAACTACGTTTTGGTTTTCTTTTAACATTTGCATTCATTTTTTTAAAAATATGCTGCAATTCGTAGTCAATGCAAACTTTTTCGTGATTTATGATTCATCTCCTAGATGTCTAAAGAGAGAAAGGTGGGAGGGTAGACTAGCCACAAAAATGTCTTATAAAGCAGGAATATTTTACCATTTCGGACAAGTGACTGCCCAATCTCTTCTTAAAAACCTCCAGGGATGAAGCACCCAGAACTTCTGGAAGGCAAGCTGTTCCATTGGTTAATGGTCCTCACTGTTAGGAAGTTTCTCCCCAGGTTGCTTCTCTCCTTGATTAGTTTCCGTCCATCGTTTCTTGTCCTGCTCTCTGCTGCTTCGGAAAATAAATTAACCCCCTTCTCTTTGTGGCAGTCTCTCAAATACTAGAATACTGTTGTTATGTCCACACTAGTCCTTCTTTTCTCTAGAGTAGACTCGCCTTTCTCTGTGAACTGTTTTTAAATAATGTAAATTCCTGAAGTTGCCTTGATCTCCTCTTGAGTTTATTACAGGAACAGATTATTAAACAGTTTGTGAGCCTTTAGAAAAGAATGCATTCTTTGGCAGAAGCTAGCATAACATTAGGAAGAATAACTTTCCCCATAGAAGAGAATATATGTGACTCAGGATTAAACGCTAGAGTCCTCGATCCTCTCTGAGCTTGGCTGTTTCTTAGTTGCATATAAACAGACTCAGTAGAACTGGGGATATTACCTACTTGGGTAATGAAACGCATACAAGCAAACAACCAAACTCAGAGAACTTCCAAGACTCCACAGAATAAATCATGGCAAACTAGTTTTCTTCCTTAATAGAGCAATCACTTTAACCCACCACAGGAATGTGGTGGATGTAAACATCAGCAAAAGATTCAGTCAAATCTTATATTAATTTTTGGTAGGAAAAATGGTAAGAGAGAGGTTAGACTCTGCTACCACCGTGAAAAGAGAACTATTGAAAAATTATATTCAATTAATTTATGTTGGTGGCTTTGTGTTAAACTGGAAGCATAGGCTGAATGGTATACCCCCCCTTTTTAAGTTGTAAGCCGCCCTGAGTCCCCCCAGGGAAAAGGGCGGCATATAAATAAACTTTAAATCTAAATCTAAAAATCTACCACTCTCCATTCAGTGTTTAACACATTTATAATTGACTTTGCTGATAGATTAGAACAGGGGTCAGCTACTTGCGGCTCTGGAGCTGCATGTGGCTCTTTCATCCTTCAGCTGCAGCTCCCTGTCACTGGTCAGCTCCACAATTGATAGGTCTTTGGGTTAGAAACAAGTAGAGGAAAAAGGACGCCTGGCTAGGAGGAGACTCTATGGGGAGACTCTATGAGTTCAGCTCCAGAATTGAAGGGGAGGGGGCTCTTTGAGTGTTTAAAGTTGCCGACCCCTAGATTAGAAAATATAACATCACATTTGCAGATAACATAAACACAAAGGGGATAACAAACATCTCAGTGTGTCAAGATTTAAGAGTATCTTGACAAGCTCAGCAGAAACCAGTAAATGTAATGCAAAATCCTACATTTAGATTTAAACAATTAATAAAGTATTTTTTTCTAGATTGAATGCAGAAGCCAATGGTATGAAGCAGCTTCTGAAAACAAAATGCAGTCTTAGGCTTCATCAGCAGGAGTGTACTGTCAAACTGAGAATAAGACATTGCTCCTCTTTGTTCTGCAACAGTCAAATGACAAATATTACATGCAGTTGTAGCAGTTGTGTTCAAGGGAAAAACATAAAGAAACTCAAGAATGCCTGGAAGGTATCAGTCAAGATGAGAAGAAAAAAGGAATGGTTGGAGGCACAGGCACTGGGTATGTTTACCCTTGAGAAGATAAAACTGTGGGGAGGCAATAGCTGTCACCAAATATCTGAATGACTGTCAGGCAGTAGATAAGGCATAACTATCCAGAAACTGTTTCAGGAGGCAGGACAAGGGATCATGGGTTTAAAGGATTTAAAGAAAATGGATTTTTGTTGGATATCAGGAAAATGTTCCTAATAGTAATGGTTGTTCAGTAATGGAACAAAGTGCCGTGGAAAGCGATGGACTTTTTTTTTCTTAAGAAGTTGCCATCTGTTGAGTATGCTTTATTACAGGATTCCTACATTGACTGTTTTATTGGATGGTCTTTAAAGTCCCTTCCAGCTGCAACATTTTAGGGTTTGATGATTCTGTGAATTACTCGAGTTGTCTTCTCTAATTCTGTGCAGCAGAGGTGGGTTCCTACCAGTTCGCACCTATTCGGTAGAACCGGTTCGTCAAATCTACTGAACCGGTTAGAAGAGGTTCCACCAGTGGACCTGGAAAGCAGACCACACCTACAGAAGATGTTCCAAATTTTTTTGAAACCCACCACTGCTGTGCAGATCAATCATCCAGGTGAAATAAACAAGAGTTCTGTTTTTCTTGTTACCCCAAGCGAAGGAGATGTGGGCGGGCCCACAGGCAGCTGTCTACACTCCCCTAAACCCTGTTCCATCACACATTAAGGCATATAATTGGGGCAGTTTTTCCTACCAGTGTGACACTTGCTGGGTGGGGAAATACAGTTGGGGAATCCACTAATTACTTTCCTTAACTTATTCCATGTAAAACTGCAAGGACAGAACCACTTGCTGCTTTGTTATTGAGACAAGCAGTGCTTAGCATGCGGCTTCAAATCTTTAGAAAGTAATTAGTGTATGCTGAATGGGTCCTGTGTATATGGCAGCCTTTCCCAAGTAACTTGGACTTCAGTTACATATTGCAAAATATATGAATGAATATAATTGACCTTGTAGACTCCACTTCACAAAGTAGTACTGTAATAACTAAAAGCAACAATAATGTTTATTGGAAGACAGGGGTGAAATCCTACTGGTTCAGGCCGGTTCACAAAATGCTTAACAAAGTAAAAAAAGTTGCAATGATCAGCTGTGCTGTGGGATGGTAGGAACTTTAAAAAAACTTTTTTTTAGCATTTGGGATCCATTTTGCTCCCAGCAGGCTTCCCTGAGGCCTGCTGGGTCAAAAATGGGGTGTGTGGGGTTTGCTGTGAAAGAAAGAAAGAAAGAAAGAAAGAAAGAGGAAGGAATGAAGGAGGGAGGGAGGGGAAAAGGCAAGGGAGGAAGGATCACAAACCTGGCACTAGATGCAGCTTCAGAGGATACCTTGAAAAAGCACAGCAATCCAGGGCTGGAAGGAACCTGGAGGTTATCTAGTCAAACCCCCTGTTCCAGCAGGACATTGTTAACGTGAGTTTCTGTCTTTTGACCCCACCAGTCACATGACCCTTCCCCAAGCCACACCCACAGAACCAATAGGAAAAGTTTTTTACATTTCATCACTGGAAGATAACTAAAACCTAGAGGTGTGTCCCCCAATCCAGCAATCTATTGGAATAATTATTCTCCTTGAATGTTATATTCTGGCTGATGATAAACTCTCTCAAATTTTTCAGCTGTCATGTCAAGGATTAGCAGAATGGAGAAGGAATAAATGTCTTTCAGGTAGAAAAAAGCAATAATGTAAACAGCTGTGAAAGTAGATTACAGAATACAGGTGTGTGTGATCACACATTCAAGACACACATACAGAATAACATAATTTTTGTTTGCTTAAGTCTTTGCCTTTGATGAATGTTCCTTATAATTAAAGTTTTATTTTATTTACTATTATTTTTCAAAATTTGTATCTCTTCGTTTTGATGTTGGTCTGGCAGGTTGGGGGAAGAGAACTAGAAAAGCTCCTTTTTCTCCTCTAATTTGCACTTGCTTTTAAATTAATTTTCAATGTTAACACAGTTTATTGTACTGCATCATTTTAGAGCATTTGTTATTTTTATAAAGGAAATTCATACAGAATTGTGTTGAAAACTTGCAAAATAGTGATGGGCCTCAGGTGTTCTTTTGAACTTTCTGAATCTGAAAAAATAGCATAGATAAATATTTTGTGACAGAAAAGTGAGGTAGAGTGGAAGATGAAATATATGTTGGATTAATATATTTCTTTACCCAGTTAACCTTTCCCTTAGATTTTTTTCATACCACTATTAATTTCCTAACAGTCACTATCAATTTCATTTTCCAAAGCTTTAATACTTCCCAATGAAATGCAACTATTCAGTTTTCTTGGCATGTATATATATAGAAGTGGGTTGCCACTGACTTTTTCTGGGGATTTCATTTTGACTTCCTAATCTGTCCTGGATCCTGAGATCTCGGGGTGATTCTCCATCCAAACACTAAGTTTGCTTGTCCCAAAGGTGCTTTTTCAAGAGGCAACTGAACTTTCTTGTTTTTTCTTTGAAGTCATTTCGCTTATCATCCAAGAAGCTTCTTCAGCTCTGACAGGATAGTGGGAAATGGAAGGATTTATATTCCTTGCAGACAGCTGGTCATTTGCATCCTGTTAGAGTATTGTTGAAGCACTTGGAGGTTTATCTGTGTCCTCAGAGTCACATTGGTAGTGCTCTTGGTTCCTGTAGTATGCAATTTACAGGAGCCTATCATCCTGTTGGCTATTCCTGCCAGTTTAGTATCATCCGCAAATTTGTTAAGTTCCCCTTCTATTCCCTCATCCATGTCATTTATGAAGGTATTGAAGAATACTGGGCCTAGGACATAACCTTGTGGTACCCGACTGCTTACTTTCCTCCTTGTAGATGTAGTGCCATTACATCTTCCCTCCATGGCTTCGCTTGAAGCTTCCATGTAGGACAGTGATGGCGAACCTATGACACGCGTGTCAGTGCTGACACACATAGCCATTTGGGGTGACACGCATAGGATTTCATGCGATTCATCCTCGGCTCCTGCACGGCCGCCGAGGATGAAATAATCTGTGCTGGAGGAACGGGGGGGGCGGGACGTGTGATCTCCCCCGCCCACACTCACTTACTGTATCGCCGCCGCCCCTTTCTGAGCGCAGGGGCTACTGGTAAGGCGTGTGTGCCGTGCGCACACACGTCATCAGCGCGGCGAGGGAGGACCCGCAGGAGAGGAGCGCGGGAACAGTGCGCGCCTCTCTCCAGGCACAGAGAGTCTACTCCTGGGACTGTCGGTTACGACTGCACCACAGCAGGGAACAGCGGAGTGCCAACGGGAACTGTGAGCGCCATTAGCAGCAACTATTGGGGTGCCATGGACTTGTAATTGCCCACAATAACTGAGATAAGTGAGGGGGAGATTGTGTTAGCTTGTTAGGCTAGTTAACCCCTAATTGGCTATCTATAATTCTATCTGCTGTCACTGGCCCACTGATGGAGCACCCAAAAAATAAAAAACAAAGGTTAAGTAAAGGGAGTGGTAGTGGCAGTGGCCGACCCTTTCAAGAGACATGGAGCGAGATGTATGGCATTATAGAAAAAAATGGCAGATCATTTTGCGTTCTATGTTCTGAAACGGTAGTAAGCAGAACGTGGAATATAAATAGACATTTTGAAACTAATCATTCCCAGCTCTTGGAAAAAAGTGAGGATGAAAGAAGTTACTAAGCAGGTATGTTAAATAATTTGTTTTTGGTTTATTAAATACAATTATATATTGCAATTATACATTTTTGTAGTTTAAACTATAAATTGCGCAAAATTATGTTTTTGTCGAAGTGACACACAACGCGAGTTATGCTCGATTTTTTGCCGATTTTTGACACACCACGCCAAAAAGGTTGCCCATCACTGATGTAGGAGAAGGCTGAACTCCTTTCCCACACTAGGATTACAGTAGGCTTGCAGGTGGTTTGTTTCCTTTTGATTTAATATGAAGCAAACCATTGTGGATTGAAAGCCATCCTTTCTGACACCTGACCGAAAACCTATCTGCCACTTTCAGAAATCTCAAAAGTTCCCACAAAATTTTAATTTTTAACGTGACAGAAGAAAAAATATATATTAAAATGTGTATAATCTGTATTTAATACTTCATATTGTATTTACACATAAATGTAAATTAAATTAAATTGAGTTTAGTTTTTTACTTTATCCTTCCCACTTTAGCATACCCACATTTAATTTTTGGAATGTTGTCAGCTGCATATCATTCAAAGATCAATTGCCTGCCAATCAGAGTTCCATGCGCTTCATATATCCATGCACTGTGGATAAACAGGACACTATGACAAGATTTTCACACAACACAATGCTATTTAAAATAAATTGCCTGCATTCATACATCACACTGAGACAAATATTTCTGATTAATTTAACGTTTTGTTTTCAATTATTTGTACCACCATGGGTTGGGCCCAAGCTTAGCTTATATTTAGAAGGGCAGGAATTACTATATATGATTATAGCTTTGCTCTTCAGACAATTTTTTTAAATTATATGCCTTTTTGTTTGAGGCCATTTGATACATTTTGGGTCCTATTTTGAGTAGAGGACTCTGAGCCAAGACTATTTTGGCTTATTATTTATTTACTGCACTTTGTTACATTTATATCTCTTGGCAAAAGCTAACATGGCACTTCCAGAAAACTTCCTGAAATCAGTGGTGCACTTAGTATGTAAGCAATGACAGCCCGCCCTCTCCCACACCTCTCATAGGGCCAGAAATGATTAGAACTCTGGAGTAATATGAACATGTTGGTGTTTTTAGGACATTTGCCTCAGAATCTCTCTTATTTATTTCTTTGTTTTGGTCATTGACCAGCATAAAACTACTATTATAACGTTCACTGTACAATAGAAGTAAAAAAGAAAAAAAACCCACATAGTTCAAATAAAATAAAAATAAAACTCTTAACACAAAAATTACAAGGCACAGGGATAAAAAGAGGCTTGTCAGATGCTACATCTTTTCTATCTTGCTCTACGGCAGTGATTCCCAAACTTGGCAACTTTAAGACTTGTGGACTTCAACTCCCAGAATTCTCCAGCCAGCAGAGCTCTGCTGGCTGGAGAATTCTGGGAGTTGAAGTCCACAAGTCTTAAAGTTGCCAAGTTTGGGAATCACTGCTCTACGGAGTGGAGTGTTGGTCTCTGTCAGAAAGCCACTTGAAGAGACTAGAAGTATTTGAAATGTGGATTTACAGGCGGCTCTTGGGTTGACAAATCAGAAATGAGGAGGTGATAAGCCACCTGGGAAAGTCAAGAGAAATAATCAAAACCATAAAAAAGCGAAAGTTAGAATATTTTGGACATATGATGTGGCACCTCAAAAAATACGGCGTACTTCATTTAATCCTCCAAGGAAAGATTGAAGGCAAATGAGGCCCAGGCAGAAGAACAACATGGCTTCAAAATCTGAGGGACTGGTTTGGACAAAACTCAACAGCACTTTCTTGTGTGGCTGTTAATAAAAATAGGATTGTCAACATGATTGTCAACGTTCTATGATGGATATGGCACAAGAAGAAGAAGGGATTAAAACCTGGGAGAGATGTATAAAATTAAAGTCAATAGTCTGAATGCTACAGATAACTGATAACTATAAAGCCGTAGAAGTACTAGGATTTATAAAATACTATGATGATGTGAAGAGCTCTGCTAAATGACATTGAATCTAAAACTTGCTAAAGGCCTACTTTCTTATTTAAAAAGGCACATTATAGCTATGAATTGGCCTATTACTACATATAATGCATTTCATTGCTATTAGTTTTTTTAATGATTTTCTTCAAAACAAAGTGCTAATTTCCACTAAAATATGACTGTTTAAATGAGGAATCTTTTTAGACTACCAAGAATTATTCAGCAATACTGCTAACTGAGCCCTGCTCATACAATGCCTGTACATCTCTGACCTCAGTGACTGTTTCTCTCTCATCTATTTTCTCCTTGTCCATAATCATTTCCTTACTCATTCAGACCATGTACAGTATCTCTGAAAGGCTTATCTTTGGCCATCGTTAGATTCAATGCTGCCTGAACTCATTGTAAAGGAGACGATGCATGTAACCATCTATGTTCTACCATGGTTATCATACCTATGAATCAATAATCAGTTTTCCTATCACTTTAAACTGTGACTTGTTTTTTTTTATTTTTTTATTTTTTTTATTTTTTTATTTTTTTTTAACTTAAATATATTTTATTCATTTTCACATTCCATTTTACAATCACTTATATACAGGGTATTTGCTATAAGAAAAAAAAATAAAAAAAAAAATAAAAAAAATAAAAAAAAATAAAAAAGAAAACACAACTCATCATTCACAACCCCACCTGACACTTCCATCCTCCATACACCCCATCTACCCCCTCCAACTTTCCTTTCCTCCCTCTAACGCTCCCCTCCTACTTCCCTTTCCCCTCAAACCTTCCTTCTCCCCTTACTCCCAACACGCCCTCCTTACATTCCCCTTACTCCTTCCTTACTCCTCCCTCCTCTTTCCCTCTACCTCCCTCCTTGGTGTATTCCTTTATTCAAGTGTTATTTATTATAATCTAATAAAAAGTAAAATAAACCAAGGAAAAAAAAATTTAAAGAAAGAAAAGAGGAAAAAAAAGGAAAAAAAAAGAACAACCGTATATAAGTGCATTCTTGTTCTTATTGAGACTATGTTAACACCCACCCACCCACCCCCCATAAATCCCCATCCCTACTCCTCCCGACTTCCCAGGGCCCACACCTGGCACTGCCTTCTATCTAAAGTATCTTATGTTCGTATGGATTAAAAATAAAAGCAATATATTAAAGGAAAAAAAAAAAACCAAAAAAGAAAAAAAAAAGAAACTCTTTGTGTTAAGCTCAGCCCCCCATCTTTATATATGCTTAAATAGTGTAAGTCATTCTATCTATATTTTATTCTCGTCTCTTGCTTCTTTGTTATTTACCCCGACCTCCTGTAGACTCTCCCATTCCTCTTCCTTAACCTTGTATTCAGATAAACATTTATCCAAATTTGTATAGACATCAATATACAATCTAGCTCAAAAATAATCCCTTCTAGTAAAATTTAAGCAGCGTGGATCATTCCACATATTCAAATATTACTTTATAGAAGAATAATCAAACTTTCCCTTTCTTAACCTTAATTTCAAACAATAATTCAAAATAATCTGACCAAACTTTCCCTTCTTAGTAAAGTTTAAGCAGCGTGGATCAAGTATTACTTTACACAAAAATCAGTTTGCATTCTATCTTGAAATGATCCCGACCAGCTTTCCCTTCTAATAGGATTTAAACAACGTAAATCATTCCGCATGCATTTTGCCCTCATCCCTTGCTTCTCTGATATTTACCACTATCAAATTTATGCAGACATTAGTTTAAAATTTAGCTCAAAATAATTTCACCAAGCTTTCCCTTCTAATAAAAATTAAATAGCATAGATCATTCCACATATTCAAATAATACTTTCAACAAGAATCAGTTTACCTTCCGTTTTAAAATTATGTCATCCAGCTTTCCCTTCTAACAGAATTTAAACAACATAAATCATTCTGCATTCATTTTACATATATACATTCAGTATCACCCCACCAATATACGTAAATCATTCCGCATGCATTTTACCCTCATCCCTTGCTTCTCTAATATTTGCCACTATCAAATTTATACAAACATTAGTTTAAAATCTAGCTCAAAATAATTTCACCAAGCTTTCCCTTCTAATAAAAATTAAATAGCATAGATCATTCCACATATTCAAATAATAGTTTCAACAAGAATCAGTTTACCTTCTATTTTAAAATAATCTCTTCAAACTTTCCCTTCTAACAAGATTTAAACAACGTAAATCATTCTGCATGCATTTTACATATATACATTCAGTATCACCCCACCAATACATTCCGCTTTTTCTGCCGGAGAGAGGTCGCAAACCCCCATTCAATCCACAACTTTGGTGAATATTTTAGAATGTCTAAATCCTCAAACTCCGCTTTTCTGCTTCTCCGAGGGAGGGGGAGCTACCCCCTCCATCTTGCAGCCATGTGGTCTGTTGCTTGCCTTCTCCTTCGGCTTGTCTCTCCTCTTTTCCAAGTGAATCAGGAAGTCCCGCCTTCAAAGTCTTGTAATAGAAATCTCGAGCCTCCGAAACAGAATTGAGACGAAGTCTTTGATTCTCAAATGTGACCGTAATGCCGGCTGGGGCCTCCCATTTATATTGAATCTGATGATTTCTAAGCTCTTTAGTTAAAAAGGTATAGTCCCTTCTTGCCTTTAACATCTGGAAAGGTATTTCTTTGAAGACAGTCAAGTCCTGGCCATCAACTCTCAATCTATTATTGTAAAATTTTTGCATGATTGCGTTTCTGGATTCTTTTGTGGAGAAATATATGATTATGTCCCTCGGGAGCTGTCGCTGTTCCGCTACCAACGAATTCTGGCGATAGATTTTCCGAATCTGCCAATCAAAGTTAAGTCCCGGGCTTCCCACCGCATGGCTGAGGGCTTCAACAAAGGTCTGTTTCAGATTCTCTCGCTCCTTTTCGCGGAATCCTCTGACTCTTATTGCGAATGCCTTCTTATTAAAGTTTATCATAACGAGCTGTTCTTGGGTGTCTCTAATTTTTTGTTGTAATATTTGAATATTAGTAGTCAAATTAGAATTAGCCTCCTCCAAACTTTCCAATTTATTCTCTATTTCAGCGGTATAATCTGACAGGGCAGACACGGCTGCAAACGTATTCGCCTTCATTTGGTCAATTTTAGACTTTAAGTCACCATATAGCTCCAATACAAATTCCTTAATTTCTTGTTTAAAATCATTAAACATTTGAAAAAAAAATTCCTGTGTTAAGAATTCTCCAGTAGAGGGCGTAGGAGACAAGGGCTGCGATTCCAGTGTAAATTCTTTAAGCTCATTCACAGATTCTTTAGGCACATTTGTAGAGAGATGCTTCGATTTTGACCTGGGTGCCATTATAAATAAACAAATAAACAGCGCTTTCGCTCCCCTCTGTTTCCAAAAAAAACAAAAAAAGTTATTTTGTTAAGGAGCGGTCTGCAGGAAGGTAAAACCGGCTACGTACATCCCCTATCAGTCACCAACGGAGAGAAATCGCCATTTTGAAGTCCGTTTAAACAAAGAAGCCTCTAAGACAAATGGTGCTGGTATTTAAGATAGTAATAAAAGCATAAATCTCACAGGAGTGGGACCCGCCCGTATTAATCCTAGCTTCAAACAACTTTGCTTTGTCCTGGGGGGGGGGATCGCCTGTCTAGGGCTGCAAAAAAAGGCAGCTGAGAAGAACTGGCTGGAGATAAAAGCTCCGCTCACGCTGGATCTAATCTCTGTCCACAGCCAAAAAAAAAGAGAAAGGCTGTGAATTACGAATAGACCCTAACCACAGAGCTACTCCCTGCCCCTTTATAGCCAAAAAGGGGTGATATCTATGATCTTATTTAGATATACAGACCAGATCTCTGAGAGAGCTCGGTTGAGCCCTCCTCGGCGACAGGCTCCGCCCCCCCAACTGTGACTTGTTCAATCATCTCATGATTGTCATTATTCATCTCATGGGATGCAGAAGACATGCCTTCTCTTTTATTATTCCTGCCCTTTGGAGCAGCAGCATCCTAAAGTCCATATGTCATGATGGCAATGGTGGGATTCAATTTTTTTTACTACCCGTTTTGTGGGTGTGGCTTGGTGGACATGGCTTGGCGGGCATGGCAGGGGAAGGATACTGTAAAATCTCCATTCCCATCCTACTCCAGGGGAAGGTTACTGCAAAATCCCCATTCCCTTCCCAATCAGCTGGGACTCGGGAGGCAGAGTATAGATGGGGGCGGGGCCAGTCAGAGTTAGTATTTACCGGTTCTCCGAACTACTCAAAATTTCCGCTACCTGTTCTCCAGAACTGGTCAGAACCTGCTGAATACCACCTCTGCATAGTGGCTTTCAAGAGAACCTTAGAGACCTGACTGTTTCCACTGGCACTCAGCTGGAATGATCTGCCATTTAAGACTGTATCTATTTCCCACATTCTCCCTATGGCTCTTTAAAAAAAACACCCTCATTGTTCTTATTTTATTTTTATTAGTTTTTGCCTTCTGCAAGCCTCCTAGTGTCATAGGTGATATAACTGATATCATAAATAAATAAATAAATAAACAAACACTATTTTATTTATTACTATACTTATATACTGCCTCTTTGAAAGACTCTAGTGGCTAGCACTAAAACATTAAACCACGAGAACATTCAAACATACTCAGACAAAATAAAACACACTGACCTCTAAACTAAATGTAAAATGGGACTTCCTAGATGCATTTCCTTCCAGTGGTGTTTTTTTTAATTCTCCATCTCAAAGTCCCATTGGAACGGCATGGTCTTAACTGCTCTCTAAAATGTCAATAAGGAAGGGTCTGCTACTGAACATGGTGTTTCTGGATTCCCTCTCCCTTCAAATCTTGTGTGAGGGAATTCTCAGTCTTGTCCTCTTACCTGGCATAGACAGGAAGAATTTACTTGGACCAGATAGTCCTAAGATAACAAAGAATCTAAGTCATAAAGAGGTTTATTGTACTGTGTAATGATTAGCGCTTTGAATTTGACATGGAGGTTTACCAGCATTCATTGTGGCCCACATAATTGGTGTTATTCTGTGGTACTGGAATGATTGATCAGCAAATGGGCAGCTATATTTTGAATCGTTTGTAGCTTCCGAGTTGATTTTAAAGACAGCTCTGTTACATTTCAGCTGATTGCGTTCACACATAATGCTAATTCATAAATCAGTTTCTGAAACATCCCTCCCCCCCCCCCCGCCCAATGATTAGGTTAAGCCAAAACCAGTAAGCAAAACCCAGGATATGTTTTTTTTGTAATATAATGTGTGTGAATCAAATTATGATATTTTTTCTGGCTGACAAGATTGTGGACAGCCTCACACCCTGGGCTTTGGTGTCATGCATGCAATAATAATCACATCAGTCTGGGATCAACTTGCCCATCACCACATATCCACTGCATAATTGTCCCATGATTTAGTGCAGAATATGGGGGCTGGCTCAGAGCTGGCTTTGAACTAGTACTTAACAGTGCCAACATTTTAAAGCGGGTGCAGACACAGTATGATAGCACTAATCCATGTTACCCACAGCAAGTGTTACTGAGGAAAACAATCAAACCTGTCAGCAATCTCCCCCCACAACCCCCCTCATTTCCTGCAGAATTTTCTTCCCACACAAAGGACTGTATCCCTTTTCACTCTTAATTATAGCCCTCTAGCTAAATTTACGGATACATTTCTGGTTTCCTTCCCCCTCCTCCCCTTTACAGAACTATGTGCTTTATCTTTTGTAATGAGATTTGTTTTGGCATATTCTCATAATACTAGTGTACTGCTGGGTGTAAATATAAAAGCACAATTGATTTGATTGTTTATAGTGAAAGTGAGAGAATTAGTGAGAGATGTAAGGTTCTAAATATGGGACAGGCCAATTTTTTGTTAGTGTCAAGAGAGGGTCTTGGGAGACCATTATGGAATAAGGGGGCAAAAATTAAAAAAATAGAATAAAAATAAAATTACTGGAGAAAAAGAAAGTACAAATCCTATGTGAAAATGCAGTAAAAGACAGGTTAACCACCCAGTGGAATTAATGGAAAGTGGTCATAAGAAAAGCTTCTTAAAGAATTATGTTAGGGAATGCCATAGAAGTGTGCAGCTTTATGTTAATGGAAAATATGAAAAAGGATACTGTGTGGAATGAGCGTTAAAGAAACTGGCAATGAGACAAAAAATTGCTGTAAGAGAGAGATTATTGAAAAAAATGAGGATAAAAGGAAAAATATGGCATAAATTGTAGCGGAAGAGTTTCAAAGAATGAAATCAGTAAGAGCAAGAGACTTTTATTATTTTAAAAGGCAGTACAGAACAGTGTTTTTGTAAGTGGATAAACATGCCTTAATAAGGAGTTTCCAGCAACTCAAATGGAATTGAAAGTAAAAGTGATTAAATTATTTATGATGAAATTGAATGAACAAATGCTGGTGAAGTATTTTAGAAATTATAAGGGAATGATTGTGAGATGTGAAAAGGTTGAAATTAATGCTATAAATGTTGACCAAAAATGGATGAAAAGAAAATTATAAATAATGAAATGTTGAACAAAAATAAAATAAAACTGTAGGAGTAGATGGTGTAACTGAAGAAATGTTAAAATAAGTTTGTGGCTTTACTAATTTTTAGCATATGTATGAAACTGCTTCTTTACTGAAGACTTCATGAATTGTTTTCCACAGAAAAGGAAAGATAGCAAAGTACATGCAAAAAATAGAGATTTGTTTCTTAACGAATTAGTTAAGCTTAATTAGAAGATATTTGGCAGAATTCTGATTGAAAAGGTACAAGAGTTAACAATCAGCCAATGTTAGAAAGTGCAACATGTATAGCAGGAGTACAGACCAGGTATTTACTTTTCAAGCCACTGAGAAAGCTATGAATGTAAGAAAGATTACTATTTGGTGATTTGCAGGAAAAAACATAATGAAACGAGTAGGCAAGAAACATGATGGTTGTAGACTGTCATGTAATAGAATTCTTTCCCAAAACAGCTCATAGCAACAAAGATTAAGCAATTACCTAGTCTAGCAGTCAAACAGTCTTATGACTTTCACAGTGTGAAACCAAAATTAAACAATCCTTGTTATAGTTTAGTATGATATATGACTAAGCCAATTGTCTTTTGCACATTCGCAAACTAAACATGCTTTCAAAATTCATGGATAAATTTCATTCCTTTTGTTGGATATGTGAATGAATCACCCTTAGATCTCTCCGGGCTTCTTTTTAATCACCACTAAGGCATATGAATGAATCTAAAAAATAAGCCACTTATTTTAGTTCTTTCGATATCTAGGGCAAAAGATGCACTTCAGGATAATGAATGATTCCACCTGCACATTCTATGGATTTATTTACATTTTTGTTTACTACAAACTGCAATAAAAGCTTACGAGTCTGAATGGCAGAAATGATGCCTGTTTTTTTTTAAACAAAGCACAAGACTTGATTGAGGTGAAATAAATGAGATCTTACTTAACTGAGGCAATGTTTTGAGACAATAGCAGTGGACCTTAAAATTAATTGTTTTTTTTTATCAGATACATATTTGCGTGTGATTATGGATAACCCACATGTATCTGGGAAGTTTGTTCTTACACAAGATGTGGCATGTAATTAGCTTCACTATCTTTTAGTTTTGAACCAACATTATGTGCCATCAATTCATTTTTGACTCCTAGTGACCAGATAGAGATTTGAATAAGTGTTTCAATTTTTGCCTTTTACCCAAAGCAGAAGTGTATACGTTTGTCCTTTATATACTGTATTTCTATTAATATTTGATTAATTTATACAATGGCCAGTGCAATGTAGTCACAAGTTAATTACAAGTTGAAGGATTTCCTGTGCCCTACCCATTTTTAATTAAATGTCTTACATTGGGCTTTTTCATGTATAATTTCCTCTTATTATATTGCTATAGAAAGGTGAATTCCAAGAAGATATATATTGGAAAGCATATCTTTCCTTTTTCTAGATTCCTGCTAACATTTTTTCCTGTGAAATTACTCCAATTTAAGTAGTGTCTCATGGTAAAAAACAACACATGTGCCTTATCCTTACTCTTCTTTAGCTGCTGTGGAGAAATCAGGGGTTTATACTGTGGTAACTGAAACAAGGTGTTTTCCTTTTAAGGTTTTACATGTTTGTATGATATGAGTCATATTTTAGTTGAGTCAGGAGAAAAGGTCTTGCCCACTGCTGCCAGGGCACCTCGGTTTGTTAGAATGAAATTATCTTAGTTGCTTTAAAGTCCCACTAATTTTGTAGTAGCACTTTGGCTCACAATCCCCCCCTCCTGATATTTTTATTTTAATATTTTAAAAAATTCTATAAAACTTATAATGGTCTAATTCAGCAAATCTTATTTGGTTATTGAAAAATGACCCATAAAAATGTTGTTCCAGCTATATCTTAATCTTTGACAATAGCCTAAATGATCAAGAAGTGATGCCACTTTGTTCTCAATTTTTCCTAGTACTTTTGGTTTGATGGTATGTAAGTATTTGCCAACCATGGCAATTTCTTTCCATATAGCTCATAATGTATTTACTTGTTAAATTTTTTTTTTGAAAATTATGAGGTTACAATGGTTTTTATAATAAACTTTCTTGGACTTAATAATTGCTACTTTTGAGTAGACATGTGGTAGAATTGCACTGCCACCATGCAGTCCTGTTATCCAGAAATAAGTTATATAATGGATGCTTGGTATTGCAACAAATCTGTGAGGGCCTGTTGTATTTTCATAAAACATGCCAGTCTGATTACAAACATGAGTGAATGTTTACTTATTTTTCTGTTTTATTTGTTTCTTTACAGCTTTTCTGCAATTCAGTTTAGGATTTTACCTTTTCTTTCTCTGTAGAATGTTTTTTTTAATAGAATTTATATTGTTCTTGAGTTTCTAAAATATTGTCTGGCTTGTAATAACCTGTCTTTACACTATTGATTTGTCTTGATGATATTATTTGGGATTTCTTCTAAACCTCCTTTCATTCTTTAGAAATACAAATTTGACTAACTGCTGATTTCTATTTCAAAGTGTGATCATGCATTTTGGATGATTTTTACATTATTTACTCAAGTCTCTTATCTTGCTATTTCTCCCTTCACGTACACAATCAGCTCTAAAACAGTATATATTGATGGAATCAGTTAATTCCTATGCTTAACAACTGCTTTTAAGATATTGCAGTGAATTGAAAATTAAAATCCAACCATTACATTAGTTCTATAGTATTTTCGCCATGTGTATGATTTTTAATGTATTATTGTTTATTTCATTTGTATGTTTGTTTATTTCATTTGTATGCCGCCCTCCCCCCCCCCTAGGGGGACTCAGGGCGACTCACAACTCAAACAAGGGAAGGGGGATACAGACAATTTGACAACAACACAAAACAATACATAATTTAAAAAGCGCAACAATCATACCATTCGAGATAGGGGCACGGTTCTCAATATCATTTATTGAGAAATCTGATTTTTTAAATATTTGTTTGTTTGTTTGTTATTAAATCTGATTCTGTGGCCCAAGTAAAATCCTAAAAGAACAAACTTTCAGAACAATTCTGAAATGTGTTTTGCTTGTTTGTGGAAAAAAATTCAGAAGAATAAAAAGTTACGTATGACATGCAATCAAAATTTTAAAAAAAGGTTGGATAGTGTTGCAAGTAATTCAACTATTCTATATTTGTTTCTGTCCTCTGATGGTTGTCTGGATTAATGCAATCAGATGGAGGTGCTCTGAGTAAGAAATGTATTGCCTCACTGTAGTGCATCAATAATCAAGCCTACATTTCGGAGGACATAGAGCCATAGTCAATGATACTTTGAATTTTTGCTATCTCTGGTAATGTTGTGTTTTACAAAGAAGCTACATATTCAACATCAACATTTCTCAAAATCTACCAAAACAGCAGTAGGAGGGGTAAGGCATAATGGAGGAAAAGTTCCCTTTATTTTTAAATAGTTTGAAACAAACTAGTATAGTAAGAACGAAAATACAGCCTTTGAGTTTTATATATTAATTCTAAGCTGGCTACACGCCATCTTTAGAATCTCCTAAACTGCCTTTGCTGTTCTAGTGAAAGAAAGATCTAATTATCTTTATCATCTTATTCCATAAAAACAGCACTGACAACTAACTTTTGGGGGATTATCCAGATGACTCATTCACAATTACCGTAACTTTGAGCTGAACCACCATTTTAATTGAACTAGAGCCAAAACAGAAATTGCTTTGCCAAAGAAGAGGAAATTGGTTACCAAAAAAAAGATACATATTTCCAGAGTTTGCAAATGTTTATTGTGTATAGATGCAAATTGAGAAATAAATATAATTTACATTTAATACATTTCAACCGTTGTGGAGGAAGACAGTGACTAGATGATTTTGGTGCTTCCTTAGTCTTCTGCCTATGCTTTTAAATAGACTTCCAACAGGCCTCAAAATAGAAAATGCTGTTAAATAAAGAACAGTTCTCTAAAGACTCTCAAGCAGAGGTGTGCCTTTAGGAAAGTAGAACATATGGCTGCCTCTGGTATAGTTGAAGGGTCAAGGCAATGAAAAATGAACAAAGGAATCTTGTAACTCCATCCTTTTTAGTAGGAATAAAAACAGAAAATTTGGCAGATAATTCTGCAAATCCTATTTGTTATGCAAGATAGTTGAGGCAATATTAGAGTTCTGCTGGATATCAGATAAGAAACAGCTGATGTGCTACTTGTTATTTTAATTAATTTATATGAAGAAATTTGATGCTACCTTTCCAATACAGAATTTGATAGGTTGGTCTACAAATTGGTCTACAAAGTCAGCACAAATCCTACTGAGACTTTATTTCCAGATAAAGAATCAGATGTTCATCCTATTAGGTCCTTTGTATAGTTGATTATTCATAAATCAGAGGATCCAAATGTCTTTTCAAATCTTCAGTTCCCAGTACTGGGAATTTAGACTTGAATAGTATTCATACTTTTGTTTTGAAAATTTCTATAACACATCCCAAAATGGATGAATTACTAGTATAACAGTATAGCTAATAATTAAATAAAATACAACTACTTCAAGTGTTGAAGAGGTAGTTTATGGATTATAAATAGATCATTTTTTCTTGTTCTTGGATGAGAACAAATGATAAATAAAATAATTCAAGCTACAAGTGTTAACAAGTGATAAATAAAATAATTCATTCAAGCTGACTTGAAAGGTAAGAAAGAAAAGAGAATTATTCCAAATGTTAAGTTTTTATTAAGAGACAAGATGGTCCTTGGTATTCAGGATATCGAATCACTATGTTAATCTGCAATTGTAAAGACACTGCAGGCAGGATTGTTTATTTGTGAATACAATTATACAGAATCACACTATAAATATATTAACGTAATACAGATCAATGCCAATGTTGTGAGGGTATAAAGTGTGTGTGTGTGTGTACACACACAGACATTAAAAAGATGAACAAATTCCAATGTAGAATAAGCAGTATTAGACTTCATCTCTACTTGCATTTCACCAGAAACTGGCCGGTCAAACTATTTTTCTGTCATTTCCCCATGATCTTGCCTTCCTCTGGTCCCAACCCATGAATTACAGCAGTATCGGTTGAATTCTGGGAGTTGAAGTCCGCTTATCTTAAAATTGCTACGGGTTGAGAAACCCTGGATTAAAAGTAGTATTTTCCACAGATGCCATCTCTAAGGGCTGCCCTATGCTGCCTAAAATCTTTTAGGTTTTGTCATTCCTTGGAAGAGTATCAGGCTACCAGCAGCCCTTACTGGGATCCAAGGAAATCAAAAAGGAAGAGCAAAGGGCCCAGCAAATTACACGCAGCCAGGCGGTTCTTCCACCCTGGAGCAAATGTTACCACAATTTACTAGCGGGAAACGACCCCAAGGCCTCCGCTTCGGGGCTACTTGCTCCTTTGCGGCCCCTCTTCCTTTCCTGGGCCAAAGATTAAACGCACAAAACCTCTTTAGGTATATTTATGGGAGCGGAGACAAGACCAGCCTCGGCCTCTGGAAGGCACATTCTTCCCTGGTCTTCGCAAGGAGGGCTTTGCTCTTGTCCAGCGGCCGGTCAGGAAGCCAGAAGGGAAATACAGCCCGGACGTCTTCTGCGAGGGAGTCTCTCTCCCCTAGTCTGCTTTCTCCGGGAGAGCAAAGCGGGGCTTCTCGGGAGGAGAAGCAAAACTTTAAGAGAAAATGCCGCCCGCGCTGCCTCCCCTGCGCACCAGGCCTCCTCCTCCTCCTCCTCCTTTTTCCTCCTCGCCGCCGGACAGACACCGGGTTCAACCCTCAGGCGGCCCCGCCTCGTCTGTGAGCTCAGCGGGGGAGCGAGGCGGAAATCTCCCTCTCTGCGGGCCAAGCCCAGCCCTTCCTTGCCTGGAGCTTGGCAGCCTCTCCTTCCCCCTCCTCTTCCTCCCCCTTCCCCGCCGCTCTCCCCCCACCTTCCCTCACACGCTCGCTTTCTTCTCCCCCTCAGAGGCGCTTCCTGCGCGGCGCGGATCGGCTGAGGAGGGCCCAGCCGCTTTGGGGTTTGCCTCCGTCGGAGTTCAAGGTACCGAGAAGGGCGGCGGGAGGGATTGTGGCAACGGCGTCGGGGGGGGGAGGGGGGCCTCCTGCCGCCCGTGTCCGGGGCTGGCGGTGAAGGGAGGGGAGGGTGAGGAGTCCCGCGGAAGCCGCCTGGCGGACAGCGAAGGCGGGAGGGCTTGCTCGAGCCAACGGGCGGCGGCGGCGACTGGAAAGGAGGAACGTTTCGCTTTCGGGGCTCCCGCTCGGCTCGGCTCCCGGCCGCGGAGAGGGCATAGGCGGTGGTGGTGGCGGCGGCGGCGGCTCCTCACATTGCTGGGGAGTGAAGTCATCGTGGCCATTGTCTCCCCTTAGCTGCCCGCTGGGCGGCCAGAGGGGGGACCAGCCGCGAACCGTGGGGCCCGCCTTGTTCGCCGAAGCCGCCGGGCAGATTCCGTCCCCCCCACCCCAGACCGTCCCGAAGAGGTTGGTTCCTCAGGCTGTGGTCCGAGCCTCCCCCCCAGAGCATGCGAGGGGTCTCTTCGGGGAGAGCGAGTAGTCCCCGCGGATCGCAGGAGCACCCCGATAAGTTTTCCGGGAAAAGAACTTCTCAGCAATCGACGCCCTCTTTCCCGGCCGAGTCTCTGAGGCACCTCTCGCTTGCAGGAGGAGGAGGAGGAGGAGGAGGGCGGCGTAAAGCAGCGCCACCTTAAACCGAAGCCTCTGAGTAACTGGGAAAGAAAGCCGCGCTTCCTACAAAATAGAATGGTAACCCAGGCCAAAGAAGGAAGTCCATTCCCAAGTGACAGGGGGAATGTTTTCCACATTCAGCCTCAATTGTTAATTGGGGGCAGGGCCGAGATACAATAATCATTTATGTTTAGAAAGGCCGCTTCTCCTCCTTCCCCTAAAAATATACAATTATTTGAATTCAGGGACTTTCCCAATTAAAAAAAAACAAAAACAACCGGATGCATAACCGTCGTTGTAGTTCCTTTGGAAAACCTCTCAGGGTCATGCTTAAGTAACAATATTTTCCTGGAATTGTACAGTCACGCTTTAATTGGTAGTAAAGGAATACCAAATATTTCATTGGAAATATTTGGTATTCAAAAGGCAGATTAGACCAGCTCTTGAAATAGTTGACATTTTACCATGTTATTTGAATATTTTTTAACAGGTTTGGATGGTAACTGTGGTTTCAAATTGCCTTACAGAGACAGTCTAGCAGTCTAGCATAGGTTGAAAAGGCAAAAGAGTGGAAGCAATGTAGGAATTTTAATGCTTCTATTTACACCTAATGTAAATGCTTTTTTAAAGCTTAGGTCAAATAAAAAAGCTGTTTGTGAAGTACACAGGATGTCAGCATAAAATAAGGTGGAATTTTCCTTTCCTTTTCATTAGTCAAACAGCTGTTGACTGTTCTGCTTAATAGAATTATTGGTAGCGTCTGTGTTAGAAACCTAAGTTTAAGGAAGTACCTTCAATGATCTGGTTAGAATAATGCTGCTGTAGAAGCAAGAGTAAGTGAGAATATCCACATATAGTATTGTATAGTATAATAACCTATTGTTGGCAGATCAGCATTACCACCTTAAAATGTAAGTTTTGGTCTATTACGTCAATTCCTCAACCCAGGTCATCTTGATAGTCACTGAGAAGACAGTAAAAAAGTGAGTAAAAAAGTCGAAGGTGGTTGTTCAGGACTAGCAGTGTAGGAGTAATGGTTAATCTTAAATAGTTTTGTTTCTGTGGTTCTTTTTAAAACTGACATAAAGCATTGCTGAAAAATAGAAATAGAAAGCCTGGCTCAAACCGATTTACTAATATGAATAGTTGATTGGGAAACTTGTGGTTGGTTTGGAGACAATCTTGCAATAGTGATTGTTGCAAGATTGCTATACTAGAACTGAAGCCAAGTGCACCTCATTTCTTTATTCCAGTTCCCTGTAGAATTCATATGCTTATATAATTTAAGAGTACCAGGAGTAAACATTCTATCATGCATAATTTCTGTCTCAAACTACAAACTAGTTATTTGCACTTGTCCTAATATGGCAATGCAGTAATTAAATCAGAATTAGCATATTCATAGTATCAATTCTACATCTCAGAATCTGTGTTGTTAGTGGCATGCATAGTTCGATGGACTTTAAAAAAAACTATGTAAAAGAGGGGATAAGTTGTTGACACAAATGCCCTTGAAATTTATAAGAACAAAATGTTAACATTCTTGGAAAATTGGCTTTTTGTTCTTATGACAGTGATATTGATAGTGAGATTTAAGAAATAAAAGGTGGAGAAATACTGCCTTAAATACTTGGGATTTGCACCTAAGTCATTGTGGTCAGAATTCCGTACATAGCCTGGAAGGAAATGTAAGCAAGAAATTCTTAAGGTGGCTGTTTCTGTGCTTTGTCTTTGAAACTACATTATCAAGAACTACAATACAAAACACTTATGAAAAGAAATTAAAATATTGAAACTGTGATTGCTTAAGTTACATGTGCACTTACCTGAGCACGTTATCTCTTTTTGGAGACATATCCATTTTATTTTAAATATGTATTATCTTCTACTTGCACAATAAATCTGCTTGCACATTTATTAATTTAAAGACTTTTCCTTTAAATTAGTGGTTATGGCTAACTGTGTAACATGACTGCCCCTCCTTTAATGCTTATCTAAAAGACATGACAAAGTTAAATGAATGGGAAAGAAGGAGGGGCGGAAATGAAGCTCAGACACCAGTGTTTAATCTGTCCACATATGGAAATAGTAGGTAGCTTGTTAGAATTACTGTCCATAGGTAATAGCTTGTGGAGAAGCAAAGCTGGCTGTTTGCAATATGGAGATGATGGATAGTCTTTCTCTTTTCCTTCATTTTGCAGCCTAATCAGGTGATTGGTAAATGTGAGAGGAAGTGTAGAAAGATACAGCACATTTTCTTATCTTTTTCTGATGTGACACGTGATTGTACTGTCCACATCTGTTTATGGCCTTCTTTCTCTGAATTGTTTAGCTTTCCATGGCTGTATACAGGTATTTGCTTGGTTGGAGGAATATGGCCAACTTTGCAGAAAGTTAAAGATTATTTTTAGGCCTCATTTTCAAATTTCCATTCTTCAAAATATTGCAAGCACAATTGGTATTTTTATTAAATGCCAAGAAAAAAAAGAAAAGTTTTACTCAGTGTTTATTTGAATACCAGTCATGACTTTTCCATATTTCCAGTGTGCACTTGTCACTTTGTTTTTACAATATTGTCTGATAGAGAATTATTCAAAACTTGAATGCTTGAATGCCATTCATTAAGCTTGAACCAGACTAATAAAGATCTTCAGTATTGCTTGGATTTTTTTCTGCATCTGAGTAGATATTTTCATTTTTTGTGCAACTTGTAGTCTGGGCTTGGAAAATTAATAAGGTATATAATTAAAAAACCAAACTCTTGACATATCCAGTAACTTGACAGTTTTTTATGTCTTAAAGAAGGGTGTCAAATGCATTGTCAGCGTGGCATCATGTGATGTATTGTGACTTTCCCCCCCTTTGCTAAACTGAGCATGGGCGTGGCCAGCACGTGATGCATCTGGCCTGCAGGCTGTGAGTTTGACAGCCCTGTCTTAAAGCAGTCCAAACATTTTTGCATAATAATAGAGGGGAACTTCTATTTTATTTCTTTGTCTTCATTTCAGATCCAAGATTTGTTTTCATGTTAACTGGATAAGGTTTATTACATGGATGCACTACAAATTTGAGCATGATCTTTGAGATTCTATTGCTGGCTGGCACATGGAGGATTATTTCATTCATTAAGGTAATGTCTTGATTTATTATATGAATTACTCTTCATTTTCATGAATTTAGGAATCTGATACTTTCTGTTTTGAAATAAAGGATATATGTTAGGAGTGTCAAACTGATGGCCCATGGACTGGATGCGTCATGCACAGGCCATGCGCATCCCAGTTCCACAAAGGGAAAAATATTGTGATAATCACGTGATGGCAACATGACACACCGAGTTTGACACCTGTGATATATGTTGAATAAACAAATTATATTTAACGTAGTTTTTCTAAAATGTGACACATTCTTGTTTAAAATCTCTGTGAAATTTTTTCTTCTGTTTTTAATTTTTTAAGGTCTCTCATAATATACTAATTTATTATTATAGAATGGTATATAGGTTCTCCTGCTTGAGCAGGGGGTTGGACTAGAAGACCTCCAAGTTCCCTTCCAGCTCTATTCTGATTGACTTATACATCTCTTGCAAATCCTATGCAGGCAGTTCTTGACTTGGGACTAGTTGTTTAGCAATTGTTCAAAGTTACAATGGCCACTGAAACAGATTGTATAAAAAGTTGCTCCACCAGCCTGCTATAACATGACATTTTGGGCACTTGGCAGCTGGCTCATATCTGCAACCAATTCCCAAACAATCCCACTTGCAATCATTTGATTGCCATTTGCAATCTTCTCTGTTGGCTTTCCCAGAAAGTCAGTGGAGAAACTGGCAGGGAAAGTTGCAAGTGGAGGGGACCTGAAATCTTTCTACAAGCTACAAAATGAGTTGAAATCTTGTATGGAAGGGAAATTCTTTGGTGGTGTGCAGGATCAGTGTTGAAGTTCTGAAGATTTCAGCTCATTCCTGCAGCCCCAAGAAGGATTTCCCGTCTGTGCAGAATTGCAGGAACATTTCAGGATGAAACCCTGTGACAGGCAGCAATTTCCCGCCATCTACTTCACTGTTCAGGAGTCCTGGGATTGTGGTTGTTGAGTGAAGCAATTATGCTTAATGACTGTTTTGCTCAATGACTAAGATGCTGATTCCAATTATGTTGTTAAACAAGGACTACCTGTAATGCTACAACCAGACTTGTTAAGATCTTGGTAGGACTGAAAAGAGAAAACAGTAGATTGTCTTGACAGGTCTACTTCTTGGCTATAAATATGCTAAAACTGTTTCACTTTGTGCTATAGATAGAATGCATGAAATGACCAAGCATGATTCTTGTGAGATATAAAGGAAAGTTTGAGTACAGGCCTTAAGAATTAGAAGGGTGCTTGCTCAAAGCACCAGAGTTGCTTCTTAATCATTTAGCCTGTGAGTTGGAAATCTCCATTATGGTTCTAGACAAAGATTATGAGAAAAATAAGTGGTTGGTAAAATTTTGTTAACAATTTTATTCTCTAAATTGTGTTAGATTTATTTCAAGCAGGTGGCTGTCCAGTCTTTTCTTAAAAACCTCCAGTAATGAAACATCTATAACCGTGATGGTGAACCTATGGCACATATGCCCAAAGTAGCATACAAAGCCATGTCACCTGGCATGCATGGCATTGCCCATTCCTCTTCTGCATTTATGGCACGCATGCGCACTTGACGATCAGCTGGCATTCATGTGTGCAGCAGTGCCAGAAACTGGAAGAGGTGGTCTTCTGTTTTCCAGTGTAAACATACGCACTGGCCAGTTGATTATCGCATGTATATGCATGCCAGTAACCCGAGTGTGGCCGAAACTGGAAGTTCATTTTACAGCACACGCATGCCCCATCTTCTGGGTTGCGGCTCAGACATGCAATTCCCGAAAAGGTTTGCCATCTCTGACCTATAACTTCTGAAAGCAAGCTGTTCCATTGGTTACTAGATGTTCTCACAGTTAGGAAGTTTCTTCTTGATTCCAGGTTGCTTCTCTCCTTCATTAGTTTCTGTCCATTGTTTCTTGTCTTGCCTTCTGACGCTTTGGAAAATAAGTTGACCCCTTCTTCTTCGTGGCAGCCCCTCAGATAATGGAATAAAGTGGTACTAATACTTCACGTGATTTTGATTCTGTGCCTTTATTTATACAATCAAGCATTGTGCTAGTTTTGTTGTTGTTGTTGTTGCTGTTGCACACTGCTGGCTCATGTTTATGTGATTGTCCACCAGGACTCCCTCTCACAGTTACTGATTTTGAGCCAAGGTTCACCTAATCTATACTTGTACCTTTGGTTTTTCCTGCCTAGGTGTAAACATTGCTTTTCTCCACATTAAATTTCATTTTGTTGGATAGAACCCATTGTTTAAGTCTGTCAAGATCTTTTTGGATCCTGAGCCTGTCTTCTGGGGTGTTGACTATTCCTGCCAGTTTAGTTATCATCTGCAAGTTTGATGAGTTTCCCTTCTAAATCTCTCATCTAAATCATTTATAAAGATGCTGAAGAGTATTGGGCCTAAGATAGAACCTTGTGGTACAGCCCCCCCGCTTTTTCCCTCCATGAAGATGTTGTACCATTAAAGACGACTCATTGAGTACGAATGTTGCTGTTGCTACTTTGACAATAGCATCAGCATAGCATTTCTTCTTTCTTCTGCTGGTCAAGCATGATGGAAAGAGAAATATGTGAATATTTGTGCGGTTATCAAGCAACCACATTTTTAATCTATTACTATCTTCCAAAGATACTAATTGTTTAGCTAATCAATTAGCTGTAGAATGTCCATTTTGTAGTTATTCCCAATGATATAATAAAATTTAAAACTTGACAGTAGGCTTAAAAATATGGAGATTACTAGAATACTGCATATTTTTTATACTATGCGCTGCTTTTGCTGTGGATGAGTAGTTGTGTTATGTGGTTTTATGTTTTAAGAACCTATACAATTTATCAGTTTAGCTTTATCAATTTTTTTGCTTGAGCACCTGAAATGTTGCAATCAGAATATTTCTTTTTGATCAGTTATTACCTCATACTGTCCCAAATTTTTCAAAATGTCCATGTATACTTGTGAATTCTAGATCCCATATATCTGGAAACTGTTATATTAGAAATACTTGTATAAAAGTGAAACAACCATAAGTTCTGATTAGTTCATGGAGAATGTCCATAAAGCAGGGGTGTCAAACTCAATTTCATTGAAGGTCACCAACCCTCTGCCAGTGAAAATGGAGCTCTGGAGAGGATGGCCCTCCCGAGCTCCGTTTTCACTGGCAGACATGGCAGGAGGCCATGTAATCTGAAAATGGAGCTTGGGAGCCAGTTTCACTGGCAGAAGCACCACGGGCTGGTCCTTCGCTGTTTCCAGGATGGCCCCTCGCAGGCCAGATCTAAGTACCCCCGGGCTTTGAGTTTGACACCCTTGCCATAAATTATGCTGTGCATCAAGGAAAAGTGGAAAAGTTATGGCAAATAGACTTTGACATTGGTGATGTAACATAAAAGAGTTATATAAGTTCTCATCTGTAACCTACTGAAAATAACATCTGGGTGTTTCACGTTTGTGTTATTAATTGAAATAGTGTATATGTGTGTGGATTTTTAGATTTTTATTTTTATTTATTATTTATAGGCCGCCCTTTTCCCTGAGGGGACTCAGGGCGGCTTACAATTCATGGGAGGGGGTGTGCAAGACAAAACATAAGACAGTACGTGAATAAAAAAATAAACAATAAAACACAACTTTCATTCAACATTCGGGTGGGGCGGATTAAAATCTTTATCCCCAGGCCTGACGGGATAGCCAGATCTTGGCTGTGCGGAAGGTCTGGACGGTGGTGAGGGTGCGAATCTCCACGGGGAGATCGTTCCAAAGGGTCGGAGCTACTACTGAAAAGGCTCTCCTCCGCGTAGTCGCCAGTCGGCACTGACTGGCGGATGGAACTCGGAGGAGGCCTAATCTGTGCGATCTAATAGGTCGAAGGGAGGTAATTGGCAGGAGGCGGTCTCTCAAGTGGATGTGGATGTTTGTAAAATATATGTAAAAATAAATTTGAATATATCTTTTAGAAGACACTAGATTAGGTTCCCAGTTGTGAGATACAGAAACATGCCCATATTTACCAATCCAGTGGGATTTGGAAATTTAACACATATAATTGTGATCATTATAAACTGGAATTCTCTTATAGCAGCAAGATTAGTGCCTATACTCAGTAATTTAGAAAGAAGGAAAAGCATATATTCTTATTTTTTATATAAAATTAAGCCAGGGTTCAAATCCATCATAAAAATAATAATATTCAACATTAAATAGTTTGGATTTTGTTAGAAATATTTTATTATTGCATATTTTATCAGTTGAATTCAGGCAGTCAACATTTTCTTTATATGTTGCTTTCTCGCAATTGTGCCCAAAGCAGGACAATCTATTACAATATTTAAATATTTGTATTGCAACAGCAGCTTAGCAAAAGTTAAGGCTGGGAGACCTACAAGTTGATCATAACACTACAGTTTGATATAAATTTATAGTTTTACAACTAGAAATAATAATGACTGGGGTTGAATAGCCTTATAGTACCATCACTTTTGGAATAGTGGAGGGTAGGATAGTTTTAAATAAGAAATACTGACATTTTTACCTTTGCATTAGGAAACCATACAAATATAATAGATTAGGTTTTATGATTTTTAAAAAGGGATAACGAAATGCAGAGAGTATCTTCTCAAAAAATGGAATCTGAATAATGCTTGATAGGGATCCCAAAATTATTAAGAATTAAGCTTCTTAAGCATATTTCTTTAACTGTGTTGTTGAAGGCTATAAGATAAAGACATTTTTGTAAAATAAGTTAAACGCTTAATCATTGATTTATTGTGGAAATTTGTAAACTGCCTACTCACCAAACAAATTAACCCATAGTTCTGATTTTTTTTAAAAAAAAGTTTTATAAATTTATAAGCCTACCCATCTCTATAACTCTGGGCAGCACAATAATGAAAATAAATATGTGGCATAGTTAAAAAAAAACCACAAATGCCAGAAAGGGGGAAAAACATTAAAACTAATCCAAGCCCTGCCACCCACTTTAACCCAAGGCCTTTGGAGAGAACCAGGTTTTCAGAGCTCTTTTGGACTTGGCCAAATAGGGGCCAGATTTATCTTGGAGGGAATGATGTTCTGAAGGGCAGGTGCTTTAACAGAGAAGGCATCCTTCCTAGGCCCATTAGGTGATTCTGCTTAATGAATGGCACCTGAAGTATATTAGTTCTATCCATATAGAAAATGTAATAAAACAATTCCATATAAAATATTGTACTGTCCAACTATCTTCCCCTACTGCCAGCAACTGAGAACCTCACATTCTAAAAGCCCTACAAAAAAGAACTGTTCTGGTCACATCTAAATGAAGTTAGCAGATACCTTGGCTTTAATGGGCAGACTGTGTGAGCATGAGCAGTAGAGATAATGAGAAAGCTGTCCTTTAGGTTCTTGTTTCCTTCATGTTTTGGGTAAGTACCCACAATCTCTTTTCTGGCTTAGACCATATCAGATTGGCAGATTCCACTGATATGACATCTTTCAAAAAGGTAACAAGAACCCTAGTAATGTAAACCTGTATAGATACCCTGTTTCCCTGAAAATAAGACCTTCCCGGATAATAAGCCCAATCAGGTTTTTGAGTGCATACACTAAAATAATCCCTCCCTGAAAATAGCAGCAGCCATGAGGTGTCCACGCTCACCACCTCCTGCACCTCAAAAATAATAAGACCTCCCCCAAAATAAGGAAATAAGCTCTTATTTCAGGGGTCAAAAGACAGGGTCTTATTTTCGGGGAAACACGGTAGCCAGCAACATCTTGAATAGGACCTGGTGGTGCAGTGGTTAGAAAGCAGTATTGCAGCCTAAAACTGCTTAGGGCTATAAATCACTATGAAGCTGTATATAAATCTTAAATGCTAGTGCTAATATGCTCCCTCCAAAGCAAGGATTATTCTACTGAATTGATTAATGCAAGTTAGTAGGTGAGCAGCTGCATTTTGTGCCATTTGCAATTTCTGGGTTATCTTCAAGGGAAGTCCCATATTGAATGAATTGCATTCATCTAGCTGACCCAATGGCATGAATCACTGTCTTTTTCATGAAAAGGGACTGAGTCACTGTCTTTGTCATCTTCTGCTCCAGGACAGATTTGAAATGGCTGAGCAACTGAAGCTGCCAAGGCATCTTCTGGGCATGGCTTCCATTTGCTATTCTAGCAAGATCTGGAAATCTGAAAGGACCCCCAGATCAAAGTTCTCTTCGAGAGGAGTGCAGCCCTATTAACAGTAATAAATGGAACTTCCGTGCAGCTGGGTGGCTTTTCTCTTAATAACATATCTGTTTTGCTGAAATTCTGTATGATTCTATTCCACCCACCAATTCCTCACAATTTCCAGGGCACTGGTTTAAGATTTATGTTGCATTTTCAGATAATCCTTGTTTAGCAACCACAATTGGGACCAGAACTTGGTTGTTAAGCAAAGTGGTCACTAAATGAAACCACAGCTGTACTTATGATCTTAATTCAGCTTTCCTTCACTTTAGAGACCTATGAAGGTTGTACATGTGGGCATTGGTCATAAAGTTTATTTTTCATCACTCCTGTAACTATAAACGGTTGTTCAAGGCAGTCACTAAACAAGGACTACTTGCATTATTTACAGATTGATAATACCTAACTCAAAACAATAAATGAACTCGCCCAGAAACTTCATGTAGAGGTTAGATAGAATAAAGGAGAAATCTCCACCCTTGGGGATTCCACACTGAAGTGCCCAAGAGCTTAATTCTCTTATAAATTCCCATTGGAACTATCAGCTCAAGAAAGAGCAGAATATTGCCCCAGTCCCTAGTTTCAAAACAATCCAAATGGAGCCATGATAGATACTATCACATGCTGTTGAGAGATCTTGCAAGTCTACAAGAGTTAGGGGCTCCCATCCAAGTTCTGTCCCTTCATCCATAAATATAACCAGTGTCGTTTCTGTCTCATGCCTCAATCTATACCCTGAATAAAAAGGATGTAGATGGCTATCCAGGGCCTCTTCAGTTATTTAGATTTATATCTAAAGTAGGTTCTGTAGTCTACTATTAACACCAGGTGTGATTACTACATAAAGGAAAGAGCAAGCTACAAATTCTGCATATACATCATAACAAAAGCTGTTGAACTTGAGGCTGCCAGAGAAGTAAAAATTCTGAAGTGTAATAATACTAACAAAAAATAACTCAGAGGTTAAAAGAATACTTCAGTGACAAAGATCAGGCTTCCTCTGCTCTCATCTACTTTATTCTAGTTTTCAGATTATTTGTTTGTACTTCTAGTGAATCCCATTTTAAGCAACCTTTCAAAATTGAAAGACGAAACAATCATTAGAAATTCTGTTCACAATTAACAGCGCTATATTATTTTAAGGTATTTAAAAATGGCTGACCAGCCAGTTTCTACTCCTGGCAGCATAACAGCAGAAAAACAGGAAATGGCTCAGACTATAACTATTAAACCTAAAACATGGATTGGAAAGCATGTGATTCAGACATAAAAGGAAATTACTTTTATAAAGAAAGTGTTGATTATTAAAAAAATATAGGCAACTGATCTATGAGTTATTTACAGTCAAATGCTGCTAAATCAATAATTAGAATATTTTCAAATAGCACTATAGATTTATTTCAGTTTTGTCTTTAAACCCCTGCTCTAGAATTCTGCAGTGGGAAATATTTGAAACAATGTAGTTTCAGGTAAAAAGTGAGCAAGCTAGTGAAAGAACAATCTACCTTACCTTTGCAAATCCAATCAAATTCGCCACAGAAAAATAACATTCTCATCTAGGACAGAAGGTTATTGGTACCATTTCAGCTTTGTCAGCCCAAGCAACCTATGTAGCATATATAGATGAAGGAGACTCACATATTTTATGATCAAAAGAAAAATAAATGTGTTGTTGGAAGAAATGTCCTCCTGCGTTCAGTTCCAAATAGGGAGAAAGACACTGGAAACATGGCGGCTATTTGAAAAGATGGTTTTTAATGGTGGACAGGACCTCATGGTTTGAGGTCTTAGGGGGAAAAAGGGAAGAGATGCTGAGAGTGCCTTGGTTTTATGCCCTCTCTGGGCCCCACCCCAGAGCTTCTCGTTCCTGTGCAAGAAATGCACTCTGATTGGTGGTCAGATTCTCAGGGGCGGGGGTCTCAGCTCACTTTGTAAACTGTCTTTTGCGTCCCAAGTTGAGCTGTTGCTGGGGGATGATGTACTGAAAAGGCTTTGGAATTCCTATTATGGCTCTGCCTGAAGCAGGTAGATCTTTGTTATGCAGAATAGACTGGCTCAGGCCTTAATGGTCCATTGACAAAGGTGTGGGGGGCAGGGAGCTGCAGGGAGCTGCTTTGTCTTTAAAACATGTTTCTCCTTTTCTCATCCAAAGAAATATAATATTCTGCCTTTTGTTTGGTAAATTTTTATTTTTATTTTTGCATAAACCCAAACAAACACAAAGAATCCTTTTTCTTTGCATACTATAGAAAGTGTGTCAATTGGTTACAAAAAGCTTTTGTGCATTTCTTCCACAGTCATCATCTATAATTCATATCAAATCATATATTTTATATCAAATATATGTATAGATATTACTATCATCATACCTCAATTTTCATTTGACTATAATTGTTTTAACGTCCTTTTGCATAGAATATTCCAAAGTTTAAAACATAACCACATAATGGCATTTTGTTATCTATTTCCAATATCATTCACTAACATTAAATCCTTATGACCTATTCTAAATAAAAATCAATAATATTTAGTAACCAAGTTTCTAGTCTTCCTTTCCAAATCACTGTTTACAATTTATATCCAATTTCCTTTTATTAAGCCAATACATATATATACATTATTATCATTATCAATCATTTATTTGACTATGTCCATTATAATAACATTTTTTGACTTAATACTCAAAGTTTAACTAGATTTAATTAATTTTTTTATTATTAGCTTTTATGTCAGAACAAAATTTCTAATCTTCCTTTCATAGTCACCATTTACCATTCATATTCAATTAATTCTTATCAAACTAATACATATGTATACATTATTATTATCATTGCCAATTATTTATTTAACCATATCCATTATCACTTTATTTTTTACATAATGCTCTAAATTTAACTAAATTTAACTAATTTTTTGTTATAAACTTTCATATATAAACCTGTATCTTTCCAGTAATAATGCAATCTTATGTATTTTGCCATTTGTGGAATTAATCTTCTGATTATTTCCTTGATAATATTTGTGCCGACTTCTCTTCGCAGCTCATTGCTTATTGCATCTCTTATATAATCTCGATACCCTCCATCTGTTTCTTTAATCAGCATATCTTTGGTCATCAACAGTGCTTCTGATAAGATTTCTCTCCTTAAATCCATCAATTCTTCTCTTTCTTCCTCGTCTATACCTTGCCATCCGGGGTAGAGTTCCTGGTCATCTAGCTCCCCTTTCCATGTTCCACGCACTCCATTTCCAACCACACTCCATTCACCATAGATGTCAACAAATTTCTTGTCTTTGTGCTCATTTTTCTCTTCCATTTTTAGGACTCTAGCCTCCACTTTTTCCAATTGAAATTCTCCATCATATTTTGCTGTTATATGCTCTATGTTTTCCAGTTTCTCCTCAATTCTCTCTGATACTTCTAGTAATTTTTGAATTCCAAACATTATCTCTTGCAATATTAAAGTTTCTTTTTGATGTTGATATTGTGCCATTCTTTCAACTGGTACTGCCACTCTGGCTTTCAAAGCTTTTTATTAGATTAATCACAAATTCATTTATAGTCTCTCACAATAAGATCTTGTTTTCACTTTTCTCCAGCTGGCAATAAGGTTCAAAAGAACACCTGCATAAACACTCCGTGCTCTTCTTATCACTCTCTGTAAACAAGCTGCAAGGTCTTAAAGCGCAAAATCGAAATGATCAAAGAGAGAAGTGAAAGTACAATGTTTCCAAGGCTCAAACCTCCAGCCTCCAAGTGGCAGTGTTGCTTCCTTTCCCCCTAATGTTACAAGCCTTTTTGTACTCTTTTGTATCTTTTTTGTATTCCAGGTTTAAAAGAAGTAAAATTCTTAAATGAGGTAAAATAGAAAAAAGGAAAAAAACTCATATAGAAATGAAAAAAAGAGTTTCAATCTATAGGTTAAAAAAATAGAAAAGTAAAAGAAAAACTAATCTGTTCACTTTAAAAAGCTTTGCACAAATTCCATCCATAAAATAGCATTTAAAAAGAAAGAACACACTGTCCAATGCAATCCAATGCAGCTTAATTTCGCCGCTTATGTTTTCTGTTCTCAAATTTAATTTAGCTTTAAGGGTTTTTTTGTGGGGGCAGTCTCTTTTAAAACAGTAAAATTTCCTCACCAGCTGTACACACTTTCTCTTTCCATTTCCTTCCGTTCCGGAGCTGTCCCAACTTCATCAGCTTGTGGCTGCACTTTTGTCCCCGGCTAGAAGAACTTATCTTGGATCAATCAGGGACTTTGTGGGGTTCCTGCGATCAACAAGACGTATTCTTCCCGATCACCATCTCTGCGGGATGGTTTAGGTCTATATGGACCATTCAGCGGCAAAAGTATCGACTGCGATCTCGGGACTTTGAGATTGCAGGTCGTGTCGTCGCGATTCAGCCACTCCCCAATATTCTGCCTTTTTAATATTTCTAAAATAATTCATTTTTCTAGGAATGGGGTGGTGCTAATTTCCTACATAGTTTCTTAGGATTGTCATACCGGAATCAACACAATTAAAATGAATTCCTGCCACTGAAGAAATGGTGGCTGTTGAGGCAATCAATGATAGTGTGGGTTCTATAAAGAAATGTTGATAGCATAGCTGAAAATACAAGGCACAAACCTTCATATTTAAACTTCCTGGTCAAACTGTATGTTTTGATGAATCCCCAAGTAACAGAAGTTGACACAACTTCTTCAGAGGTGGTAGCTGACCTGGGCCAGCTCTACAAAGCTTCCAGTGTTTTCAAAACAGAATATGCATCCCCATTACATGTATAGAAAGGCAGAAGATTAGGCAGTCTCAAACAGGTAGCAAGCTTCTATCACACAGATGTGTTGGGGAGGTTACAAGAAGACCATGTATAGCTTTTGCAAGAAGAATACCATCAGATGGCATCAAATCAGTGTAGATCTAAATGAAGTGTGAAATAAAGCCTAAACATGGGGATTTGAAGAACATACAAGGTCCTTGAAATTTATCAGAGCTTTCAGGACACGGGAGTAGCCCTCTAATGCTAAGTAGCCTAGACTCATCATTAAGAAAACAGCAGGTACAGAGACAGAAACAACAGCCAGATGTAGGGCCTCCTAAGGATGTATTAAGACAAGTTCCAACAGTGAAACTAGGCAGCAGATCCCAACCAGATCTATTAACACACGAGACTTCCACTAACAGAGGGAAGAATCATCCATTTCAAAGGACTAAAATCAAGTCTATTTATTTATTTATCAAATTAAGAGACCACTGATATCACTTACAGAGCAATTCCAAATCCACTGTGAAGTTAAAACAGCCACTTAGTCCCACCTTCCATCTCTACCTCTAAATTTATTTATGATAATATAGTATTACAGGTTTCCTTAGTTCTAAATTTTAGGTTTGTAATATTTTACAAAGTATTTTATTTCCCACTTAGAGTCCCACTTTCTTTCTCTCCATTAACTGGTTATGGAAACAGCAGGTCTGGCATGTACCATTAAAATTTGGATGAGGATGGAAAGGTTCCTCTCCCTAAAATCTTCATGGCAGGATTTCATATAGATCATCACTCTCAACACTAAGGCAGGTGAGGAGTAGTGGTATCTTGTAATGGGATCTTTGGCTCAGCAAATTACCAGATATGAGATCTTATACATGCATGAAAATGGGTATTGTTGGTATCTCTTTCCTCCTTCACAAACTCCCTTCCCAAGTTCCTCAACCCTAAAAGTTCAACTTGCCCTGATATTATTGGGATTAAAACCTGGCTACTTTAACAAGCCTTGAGGGAGATTATAACACAGTGATTTCTTTTATTTAAGAATGTATGTTTATACACAGTTATTATTCCTCAGCATATACAATATATTACCTACATTGCTTATAGTTAAGCATTTATTTTGATGCTTTTGTTTATGTATGATAGGACTGCAAACTGCTGAAAATCAGTTCAATATTGAATGGGGTATAATTGGGATATAATCTTAGAAAAACAGTGGTGGTGGTGATCATCATCATCATCATCATCATCAGGTTGGTTGTAGATTCCCACAGGCTTTGGTTCTGGGGTATTTTGACCTCCCTACTTTGGGATGGGATCTGGTGTAGTGCAGGAATTTATAGCCAGTGCGGGTTTCTCCTATTTGCAGCACAGGTATGATTCATAAAGAACACACAGATAACATCTTGTCTTTGCTTTAGAATAATTAGAAGATTTAACTGATGCTGGAGCATTTTAACATTAGTCCTTTATCATAGTCTGATCACTCTAAATTTCATAGCCTCCAACAACCTTTGTAAAGGGATGGATCAATTAAGAAGGCATGCTCCAGGGACATGGATAGAGAAAATGACAAATGCAAATTTGAAAAAGAGGGTTGATACTGTCAGTCTTGAAGGAGGTATACAGCTGTTCAGAAAATGATAAATCCCACTATCCTAAACAATTTTCAAATAGTTTTTAAAGTAAAGTTTTAGAGAAACTCTTTGGATTATGCTACTGTAAGATGCTCAGATTTGGGGGGAGTCAGGTGGCTTATAAATCATATAATTAACAACAACAGAAACCTAAATAACTGAAGAGGCTCTGGATGGCCATCTACATCTTTTTTATTCAGGATATAGATTGAGGCATGAGATAGAAACGATGCTGGTTATATTTATGGATGATGGACAGAACTTGGATAGGAACCCCTAACTCTTGTAGACTTGCTCGATCTGTCAACAGCATGTGATACTATGTATCATGGCTCCATTTGGATTGTTTTGAAACTAGGGACAGGGGCAATATTCTGCTCTTTCTTGAGCTGATAGTTCCAATGGGAATTTATAAGAGAATTAAGCTCTTGGGCACTTCAGTGTGGAATCCCCAAGGGTGGAGATTTCTCCTTTACTCTATCTAACCTCTACATGAAGTTTCTGGGCGAGTTCATTTATTGTTTTGAGTTAGGTATTATCAATCTGTAAATAATGCAAGTAGTCCTTGTTTAGTGACTGCCTTGAACAACCGTTTATAGTTACAGGAGTGATGAAAAATAAACTTTATGACCAATGCCCGTATGTACAACCTTCATAGGTCTCTAAAGTGAACGAAAGCTGAATTAAAATCATAAGCACAGCTGTGGTTTCACGTAGTGACCACTTTGCTTAACAACCAAGTTCCGGTCCCAATTGTTACAAATTACTGATTTTCCTTCTGCTGCATTAAATGTGAACAGGAACATTAAAATGCAGATTCTTCTTTTATTATTATTTATTATTATTTAATTAATTTGTATGCCGCCCACTCTCAAGAGACTCAGGGCGGCTTACAAGTAAAAAAGGGGAAGGGAAGGACATACAAAAACAAGACAACATTAAAAGATCACAACATTCACAACTTAGGATGGGGCTGGACAAATTCAACAGCCCCAGGCCTGCCGGAACAGCCAAGTCTTGGTCACTTTGCGGAAGGCCGGAAGGGTAGTGAGGGTCCGGATCTCCACCGGGAGATCGTTCCATAGGGCCGGAGCAGCAACAGAGAAGGCCCTCCCACGGGGGGTTGCCAGCCGACATTGACTGGATGGAATCCGGAGGAGGCCTAATCTGTGCGATCTTATAGGCCTCAGGGAGGTAATTGGCAGGAGGCAGTCTCTCAAGTAGCCAGGTCCGATACCATGTAGGCCTTTAAAAGTAACGACTAGCACTTTGAAGCGTGTCTGGAGACTAATGGGAAGCCAATGCAGCTCACGGAGGATAGGTGTGACGTGGGTGTACCTAGGTACACCCACAATCGCTCGCGTGGCTGCGTTCTGGACTAACTGGAGTTTTCGAACACTCTTCAAATTACACTTTCATGTTAAGAATCAGAATAATTGTGTCATCCCATTTCTTTGGAAACTTTTCTGATTTTGTTGCAAGGATTCTAATGCTGTTATTAGTAATTAAATGTCAATATTAAATGTATTGTGTATGAAGGGATATTTTTAAATGCAATTTTGAATGGGGGGGATGGGGGAGGAAAAGTGCAATTTATTCCTGAAAATACAGGTGGTCCTTGATTTACGACCACAATTCAGTCCAAGATTTATGTTGCTAAATGAGACATTTGTAAAGTGTGTTTTGCCCCATTTTATGATCTTCCTTACCACAGTTAAGTGAATCACTGAAGTTGTTGAATTAGCAACATTAAGTGAAACTGGTTAAGTGGAACTGGTTAAGTGGAACTGGTTTCCCATTGACCTTGCTTGTCAGATGGTTGCAAAGGTGGATCACATGACCTGGGACAACTGTCATTAATATGAGTCAGTTGCCAACGGTCTGAATTTTGATCACGTGACTATGAGGATGCTGCAATGGTCTCAAGTGTGAAAAATGGTATGCCACTTTTTCCAGTTACGTCGTAACTTTGGATGGTCACTAAATGAACTGTTGTAAGTCAAGGATTACCTGTATAATAAGCCTCATGGCTTCCAGGCTTAAAATAAATGACCAATAGTCTTGTCTGTAATGGACATGTTCTCGCATGTTGAATCTGGTTCCTTAATTAGTTTCTTAACTGCACAAAATATAATTGATCTATTATTACCTTTTTTCTTGGCTATAGTATAACTTAGGAAGGATGTATTATGATAGTCTCTTCCCTTTATTTCTGAACTTCAATTACTACTACTGTAACAAATGACCTATTTAGAAATTTGACTTTCTTTAAGGAATTTATTAGTGCAGGGAAACATTTTTAGTTGTAAGAAATAAAGGTTAATTACTGTTTTGGATGAGAAGCATATTGTGTCTTTCTCAGAATTTCTAAATTACTTTCCTTTCTCCATATGTAGACAATTAAACTAAATGTTTATTCCTCACAAATTCATAGCTGTAGATTTTTGGTTTTGGTTTGGTTTGGAAGGAGTAATAGAAGAAATCAGTAATTTAATTTTTTTCTCTATATGATAGACATTTTAGATGTCACTATTAAGTTGATTTCCTGTTCATCTCTTTCTCCTTATAATTATAGCTTTGACCTGAAAAGCCACAACAGAAACTAAAAAGGTACATATTACTGTGTGTAAGTTTGTGGAAAATCTTTCAAGAAAGCAGCACCTAACATTATTATACTATCAAAAAAACTACTCAGTTTAGGGCACAATTTCTGGAATTCTTTCCATCTTCTTTATCAAATACATCTGCATTTTATTCTGTTACTGTGTTTGTGTCTCCATGTTTGTTTCTGGCTTCCTTTTACATTGCAAGTGTTTGCTTATATGTGGGTACTGGTAAATGGAAGATAGGCTACGCTCTGCTTTTGCCCAAGTGATGGGTTAGGCAGGTTGTAGAGGGTTTCGATTGAAACAGCCACTAGTCTTCTGGTCCATTGTTCAACCCCCTGACACATAAAAACACGTAGGATTCCCCTCCCTCCAATCTTCATTTTCTGGTTTGCACCAAGCTTGGTCCCATTGTGTTCAGTTTTGGCGAGAAAGATGTGGCAATCCATTTTCATACTATTATCAAGAATAATGCATTGGTGCAGTTACTCAGAACTGAAATCTTGAAAGGTATCTTTAACTTTAGACATATAACCAGAACACTAGATTTTTATTTTTTTATTTTAATTGGTGCTGCAAATATTTCCCATTTGTAAAGTTTAAGAAATGTCTGGATTTTTTTTCTTTTGATAGTATCAATTTTAGGATTGGCAATTCACTGGTAAAAAATCTTGAAAAAGTGATAACAGCCCTTTCTTGCAAAATAGAATAGCACCTACATATGTTGCCCCATGACTACCATTTTTTTTCTTTTAAAATGACAACTAGGAATCTGGAAATTTCATTTACTTGCTCTCTTGCTAATTGACAGAAATGCAACAGGTGCATGAAGCAAAGAAGGTGGGGTGGAGGATTAGGTAATTGTAAAATGAATAAGCAGACTAATACCAGTCCTTTGCAAATAACAATGGATCTGAATGAATGGGGCGTCATTTTTTATGTCTCTCTTCTCTCTCTTCCAGAATTGCTGAGGAGCATTTTGGGGTGGATTATATATTGTGAAGAATTTGCTGAATGAACAAGATCTGATCATGCATAACAAGACTTAAGCTATCTTTCCTTCTGTGACTTAAATATGCTGCTTTTCAATAGTGCTTTTGTCTTTAAAATGGTCATAGCTGCATATATTCTTTGATCCATTTCTGATGAATGTTGCAGCCATGAGTTTACATCGGCAAATGGGTTCTGATAGGGACCTGCAATCTACTGCCTCCTCTGTAAGCTTGCCTTCCATTAAAAAGGCACCAAAGAAAAGAAGAATTTCACTGGGATCTCTTTTTAGAAGGAAAAGGGATACGAAACATAAAGCCAAGGATGTAAATGGTGGCGTTGACGGGATTGCAAGTATTGAAACTATACACTCAGAAATATGCCCAGACAAGACCTCTATTTTATCTGCCTATATGTCATCAGACAGTGGAACGGCCATCTGTAGTAAGCAGACGGGAGACTTCATAGAATGTCCCTTGTGCCTTTTGCGGCACTCTAAGGAGAGGTTTCCGGAAATAATGACTTGTCACCATAGATCTTGTGTGGATTGCTTGCGTCAGTATCTCCGGATAGAAATCTCAGAAAGCAGAGTTAATATCAGCTGTCCAGAATGCTCTGAGCGATTTAATCCCCATGACATTCGATTAATTTTAAATGATGACATCTTGATGGAAAAATATGAAGAGTTTATGCTTAGACGATGGCTTGTTGCAGACCCTGATTGTAGGTGGTGCCCTGCTCCAGACTGTGGGTAAGTGATGTGCTTTTGTATCCAGTGCTATATTTTATCCTTTCTTGCTTGTTAACTTGCTTGTATATAATCTCTTATTTACCAGAATGTTTTTATTTTGTACTGTATTTCAGGTTTTTGTTTCCTCCTTTTGATATTCAAAAATAATTTGCTATTACTTTAATAGCAGAAAGGTAGAGAAATGAGAAACAGATTCCACTTCTATCTTCTCAAATGCTAGCATTTCACGCTGTAGAATATTAAAGGGGTTGTCAAGTTTTAATGCAGCCTCCAAAGTAGCTAGCTTTCCACGCAGATTATTAACTTGCTGCATTCTTGAAGAAGGTCTTTGTATGTTAAGCACATAGATAGAGATTTCCCTCTCCTGTACTTCATATCCTGAGTAGGTGGCCCCACTCTTATGTACCAACCAACCCTCTCATCTGTGTGGAATTCTAGCTTACCCTTAGTGCCTAAACATTTTTAACTTCATATTTTTTCTTTTTTAATAGCAAAGTTAAGAGTTTTGTGAAGAGTTGTGAGCTTTGTGAGTTGGTATAATTATAATTGGCCACAAAATTTTTCATATTACAAGAGCTGTTAGATCGGAGTAAAATTTAAGAGAGCAAAATCCACTTTTTGCTTAATGTCAGAGGAATGTTTTTAAATATTAAACATAGTTACATATTCTTGTAACTCTTTTAAATACTAAATGGCAAAGAAAATAATAAACAGTACATTTTGAGACTGAATAGGGCAATTAAATTTGGGAGCCTTTATGCATTCTTATCCACGCTGCTTGTATTTTGTATAATACGTTTCTTTCATATAATCTTATTTGTTTCAAAATATAGCAGCTAACTGCAATTACTTGTTTTTATCATTTATGTGTGGTTCTAAAACCACATGTGAATTTATTAATTCATAGAATTTCATTCACATGCACACAACTATAAAAGAACTTGTTAATTTGTTCTAAATATTGTGGTTCTTTAATACTTTATTTTGATATAACATTTAAGGCAAAATTTTGCTACTGCATGTAAACTATAATTGCTAACACATTTCAGATAAACACATTTATATATCACATAATGTTGGTTTGTTAGTATGTTGTACAATATAATATTTTCATAGAACTTTTGATTAAAGTTTAACCAATAATACCAATTATGCCTGAGGGAGAGAGACAGCAAATTTATTTCTGAATTATCACTTTCTTATTTTATTTAGCATATGGCATCTACAAGAGGTCATGCAATCACTAATATACAAATATACTGGATTGTCAGTGGCAAGGCTGAAGTTGATTGCAGACAGTCCTTGATTTATAATTGGATTTATAACTGCAACTAGAATCTGTTTCTTAGCAATGCATAAAATATGACCACATTGCTTAGCGATAACCATTCCTGAAGTCCTGGTTGCAGTTTTTCACTGAATCCCCTGGTTATTAGATGAGGCAACTTCTAGCCAGCTTCCCACAATAATAACGAGGAAGCTGGCAGCAAGTCCCAGGCCCTCCAGTAGACAAATGGCAGCTGCTGAGTGGGGGAAGGAGCCTAGGGGTGCAAGGAGATGCACAAGTGAGGCAGCGCAATCAGAGAGGAGGTGCAAAGTGAGAGGAAAGGTCAGGGTGGTTGTGATGGGGTACACAAGAGGTGCAACTTGAGTTGGTAAGCGGTGAGATGTGCAAGAGACGTGAGTCAATATGGATATAAGTGGGTGAATGAAAGATACCATGTGAGCTGGAGAAGGTGAATGCTTGTACGCAAAAGGCATGCATTGGTGAGAGGGTATGAGAAGTGCCACGTGAGTTGGTGAAGGTGTGAGGAGTATGCAAGAGGTGCTGTGTAGGCCAGAGTGGGTGCAAGGGAGGTTCAGTGGGCATCAGAAGGGGTGTATGAAGGAGTGCTTGGCTAGGACAAGTAGAAGAGCTATGGGAGGGTGTGTGAATGGGAAAGATTGTCCCAGTAACTTTATGGGGAAACCAGCAGATTGCTATCATAAGATTACAAGGCCCTTGTCAACTGATCACAAGTGCAAACAGATTATCAAGCATCCAGATTTGGGGGTTGAAACTCCAAGAACTGATCGTGGCCACCATTCATTCACTACTTGTATCTTGGAATGGTGTTGACCGTGGGTGTGTAACTTCAAGAACAGGTTGTAAGTTTTTTAGTGGCCCATCATAACTTTCAGTCATTAAGCAAAGACTATCAGTATTTCAATTTATTTTATTTGAAACAATTTCAATCTTGCAGAACAGCACAATGATGTCGAAGTTTGCTGAATTCTACCATAGAGTCCAGATCTAAAATAGCAATAACAATAGCTCTTAGACTTATATACTGCTTCACAGTCCTTTACAGCCCTCTGCAAGCTGTTACAGTGTCAGCATATTGCGCCCAACAATCTGGGACCCCAAAAATATATCCTATGAGATTAACTAGAGCTCAATAAATGTTATTGTGTTTCTACGTTTATAAAGGATGATGTTTCATAATAGCAACTCAGCTATTTAAATTGGCACTATGTAGAACTGAAAAAGTCAGTTCATATGAGAGTACTTGATGTTGACTTAGGCTGTTTTTAGTAAAAGAAAAAAGAAAAAAACTAATTAATATTTTGATAAGAGACTATAAAAATTTTTTGGTCTTACAGAAAACTAGGAATTTGTGTGTGTGGGGGGGAATCTTAGAAGAAGGCAATTACTGACTTTTTCTACATTGTTGCCAAGAAAACATGGATCTATCCACATAATTGCCAGATGTCTAGAATAATTTGAGGGAGGCTTTATCTTAGGACAGAGAATAAATACCCTTCCATCTATTTTTGAATATTTAAGGTATGCAGTCATTGCTTTTGGCTGCGCAAGCTGTCCAAAACTTATGTGTGGGCGTGAAGGCTGTGGAACTGAATTTTGCTACCACTGTAAGCAGATTTGGCATCCTAACCAGACTTGTGATGCAGCTCGTCAGGAAAGAGCACAAAGTCTACGTTTACGAACAATTCGTTCTTCATCCATTAGCTATAGTCAGGAGTCTGGAGCAGCAGGTATTTATTATTTCAAGCTAAATATTAGAAATATTTTTATATTACATCTTGAATTGCTAGATTACTCATCAGTTACTGATACCGAAAAAGGGAAGATCTGAATCTTTTCTTCAGTATGTTGATATTAGTGCAAAATTGTACAGTTGTGTAGAATGTATTGAAACAATGTGCTGCTAGTATTTGGCATGGTGGATATAATTAGCTTAGGCAATCAATGAAAAGATCTGACTACTGATAGAACTTTTGGTGTGAAATGTCTAGTAACAGACCACACACTGGCTGAGTTCAGGTGTTAGGATAAAACATGTGTTTGCTTAGTGTTGTGTAGATCCAGCACACTTTCTGATTCGGAACAAAATTTATGTTGGCTCTCAAGCACCCCTAAATTTTGCACAGCATATTAGTAATCCTATTCATAAGATGGGGCAAAGACAAAGATTCTACTTGAGAGAAGGTTTTGAGCCTTAAAATGTGTGCCTTAAATTTCTGCCAGAAGCTGAAAAGAAAGCCACTTTATAATGGAGGGATATGGATATCAGACCATTCTTTTTGCACTCTTCATTTATTATGCCATGTGAATCTAGAAAATTATGAGTTCGTAATGTCCAAACTTAGGCTTTTGTTATGGGGACATGAGTTGTTTATAAGAATATTGATTTAACTGGAATTCGAAGAGATAGAGTCTCTTATAGCTGAGATAGGGAACCACTGACATGCAGGCTTCTAATCTAGGCCCTTGATCTGTTTATAGTCCCACCTCTTGGAAAGAGGGAGTAGTTACTTTGTATATAACTCAGCAAAAGTTCCTTATGAAGAAAAAGGAAATAAGCCATTGAGAAGATCTTTTGCTCTTTTCCCTATGAAGAAAATAAGTACTCTGAAAGATGGGTAATAACCTCAACTGAAAAGAATGCTCTTCCTTCTAAAATCACTGTTAATTGATATCATATGGCTTGATTAAATATAGAATGGGAAGCATTTTTTAAAATTGTTTTTAAAGAATTTTTTTATCCTTGCACTATCATTTTGCAACTTGAGCTATATTATCTATGATAGTATGCATTTTATGCTTTTACTTTGGATATCAAAAAAAATCTCATCAGATTAATTTTGGATTAAATGATTGAGTATAATTTGAAAGCAGAATAATGTGTAAAGTTCTGTGTAATGTTTACATTATAATTTTACTTAGGTGTACTTAATTATCTTTCTGTACTGGATGTTTGTTGAATTTCAGATGTGACATACTTTTAATTTTTATTTTCCTTGGGAGCAATATTGCTATTGTACTTCTTTATTTTTAACAGCTGATGACATAAAGCCATGCCCCCGCTGTGCTGCTTATATCATAAAGATGAACGATGGAAGCTGCAATCACATGACATGTGCTGTCTGTGGTTGTGAATTCTGTTGGTTGTGTATGAAGGAGATCTCAGACTTGCATTACTTAAGGTATGTATGGGAAATTGTAGGAAATAAAAATGTTTTTTTCCTTGTAACAGAAGTTTAACATGTTTTTTATTCCAATTTATAATAGAAGCCATGCTAGGCTGGTTCAAAAGTGCTATTTTTCTGAAGTTAGATCAAGCATTTATTTAGAAAACTTTTATGGCTTTTCATTTTAATACATAACCCCAGACAGCTAACAATCAATTTATAGCTTCCCTCCCTGAGCAACCCGATTACTAAGGTTAAAATAATTCAATACCGAAGGAAAAAAATAGAGGCAACACATTTATTTAAAACATTTTGTATAGTTGTCCATTTTAGATTGACAGAAAGATACATGTATATTGGGATTTTCTAATATCCTCTCCTTAATATCTGGAGGGAAAAGCCAGGTTTTAACAGCCTACAGGAAAGTGCAAAAGGGCAGGGCCCTCTCAATCTCTTAATCTGTTTTGCATGGGCATTTAGTAAAATGAAATATGGTAGTTTTGAGGATTTTGTGTGTGTTAAAGGGCTGTATAGTATGATGAGCAAATGCAGAAAAACCCGTCTATTTATAACAGAACATACGCAAACAACTTCCTGCAGGGGAATACTGCATGTCACAATACTTTCCCTTTGAATTCCTGTTCTGCATGTTCAGATAAATCTTTTGCAAATTAGTCATTCTTCTTGTTAACAGTCTATGGAATGCTGAGATCGTGGGGTACAGCCAGTTTGGTCTAGTGGCTGAGGCGGGGGAATAGAAACTGTGAGGATATGACCTATGTTTCTGTCTAGGCACAAAACCAGCTGGATGACTTTGAGCCAGTCATTCATTCTCAACCCTAAGGAGAATGCAATGACAAACCACTTCCAGAAATTGTATCTAAAAAACTGCAAGAACTAGTCCAGGCGACTGCCAGGAATAAACACTGACTCAGGGCCCTTCTCCTCACCCTAACTCATCCCCCAACAAGCAGTATTAAAAATCTTGAGGAATAGTTGAGAATATGCCACTTTGTTTAATTAGTTAACTTTTATTTAAAATATTTTTTTTCTAAGAGTCAAATCTCAACTAACTATCCAGGTTTAAAGAGATTTTTATTTAGTTAGATTGCAAACCAGCGTGCCTAATATTGGGCGAGAGTGTTGTAAATTATAATCCCTGTGTCTTTGGACTCCAAATGGAGGAAAACTAATGAGACTAAGAAATGTATCTTTGGGCTGAATTTTGGAACTGGTGTACCTGACAAAAAGATATGATATGATGTCCCTATTTTAAAATGCTATTTGCTGAGACTGTATATATCAAGATGATACAGTATATTCACATGGCAGCATATATGTTAGTAATAGTCTAAGTTAAATGATTTGTTTACTGAAGATTGTTCACTGGTTAATCTTATATATGGAAAATTCTCAGTCCATCAGGCTGTACATTCTGGGGAAAAAAACCATGGAGCCGGAAGAAGAAAATTCTTTGGCAACTTGGGACACTTGTAGGTGCACCTGTCGGAATTGCCTTAATAGCAGGCATTGCTATTCCAGCAATGATTATTGGAATTCCTGTATATGTGGGACGTAAGGTAAGATAACTGAATTGCTTTTGAAATTTACATATTTTTCAATGGGACTTGCTTGTTATTCTGCTATAGCATACTCTGTTTATTAAAGTATTTTTTTCAAATCAATTCTTACTTGTTCTTCCTCTTCTTTTTTAAATATAAATTTCCTCTGGAGTATCAACCTGCTGGGGTTATAGCAGACGTTGAAGCAATATAAGGATGAGAGTTATTAACAATTCTAGCCAATTATTCTATAGCTGTCAATTCAATTTCCATGTCCAATTTGAACTTTCTGATTTTGACTTCTAAAAATAAAAAAATAGTGATACAGTATTTTCTTTTTTTAAAAAAAAACATTCATCCATTTATTATATCTTCTCAGTCTATCACTGAGATGGCGAATCTAGGGCATGTGTGCCACAGGTGGCATGCGGAGCCATATTTGCCAGCACGGCAGCCCTCAGATGATTTTCGTCCTTCAGGAAAGCCTCCGGAGCCTGGGGAGGGAGAAAATCCCTCCCCCCCCTGCGTGCAGGGGTCACTCATATGTGTGTTGTGGAGGGGGGTCACTCATGGATGCGCAGGTGGGAGGGTCGCTCACAGGTGGGTGGGCACTCACACACAGTTTTGGCACACCTTTAGAAAAAGATTAGCTATCACTGGTCTATCATATCCAGATGAAATTTTATTGAGGCTCCCAACATTATGAAATATGAAAGGTATTTATCATGGATGTATTCTTTTCAAGTGGTGGTTCCAAACCTTGCTGTTTCTTATCTAGGGAGGCTTATCATACCATCTCATTGCCGTTCTGATAACATGCATTTTTAATTTTATTTTAATGGGATTCACGTTATGACGATGCTGCAGTGGTGGGTTCCGGATTCTGTTCCAACCGGTATGGTTGGAACAGCCCCGGCATCACCCACGTGGAGCTCATATGCGTCATACTTGCCTGTGACACTTCCGTAAGCCTCCGTGATGCTCCAGCTGCTCGACGGAGCATCGCGCAGGTGCCATACATGCCATGCGCGTGCGCGGAAGCACCAAAAGCTTAAAGCACAGGTAAGGAGCGTAGGCGAATGGGTGGGCACTCCAAAGCACCATACCGGTACTCCGGGCAGGATCCGGTACACCCGTACTGGGCTGTACTGCCTGCAACCCACCACTGCTATGCTGTGACATAACTTCATAGCTCAGCATTAAGAAAAGAAAATTCCTTGCAGTAAAAACTGTAAAAGTCTTAACAATTGCAAACTTATCAATTTTCCTGGAAGACCAAGTGACTTCCTTAGCTGAAAATATAAAATGATTCCCATAAAGTTCTCTGGTTACAAAACGTTTTTAATCAGGGTATTCCTAGTCCTTTTCCCACAAAGAAAAGTGATTTCCCAAGAAATTAGTGATACAAATGGGATTTGAACCCAGATACCAACCATATAGGACATAGTGTTTCATAACTAAAATCAAAGAATACCATTTATATCTATGAATTTAAATTTCTGGCTTGGGACAGGAATCCATATTAAAGGAATTTACCATTGATTTCTGACCAGTGATTCCAGTATTGTTGGGAAATTGCCAGCAGGCAAAAAGGAGAGATCAAGCAGGGAATGAGCCTTGAGTCAAGAGACCTAGACAGAAGAGCCTAACCAAAGCCTGAAAGCCAAGATAGCAGAGGAAAGGTTTAAACAGGAAAGGAAAAGAAATCCAAAACTGTTTTTTTTCACATTGCTTTGTTTACTCATCTTATTTGATTATACCAATGGAATCTTTAAATGCATTAATTTAAAATGGGAAGTAAATAGATAAAGATAATTTTGATCACTCCTGTATATAATTTCTTCTACCAGTTATTAAATGGATTTTTCTCTAAAATATCTTCATTTTTCCTCTTTTTATAAAGATTCATAATCGCTATGAAGGCAAAGACATGTCAAAGCATAAGAGGAACTTAGCCATTGCAGGTGGTGTAACCTTATCTGTAATTGTTTCACCAGTTGTAGCTGCTGTCACTGTGGGTAAGTATAGTTTATAGACCAAAACTAGGAATATTTTTTTTCTTGAGTACATTACATTTACATTAAAACCATTATATTTTACTAAAAATTTACTAAAACAATATTATTGATGAGTAATCCAGGACTAACAGTGAGACTATTTTTTAAAGTTTGTGTTTGAATAGTTTGAAAAATGGAATTCTTCCTGCAAAGTTTGCTTGTTTATTTAATGATATTTGCCAATCACCACTATCAGCAGACACTTTGGGTGGCTAAGAAACCAGCAATAAATACCAGCGTAAAAGCAAGCTATGGTCACTCATCATTAATAAGAAGAAAAGACACAGTAGAATAAAATGGTTCCTTGCAGAATGAAAGGGGTGAAGAACCCAATTATGGCATTGCAGGAGGAAGATGTTCCAAAATTGTGGGGAATTCCAAAAAGGGTCGACATGGTTGATAGACACTTAACAAGTTCTCCCCAGAAGTTCAGACCAGACAAGCAGAATTCATTTTAGAAAGATAATGTATAATTGTATCCCAGTGCACTGCTAAAAGTTACCCCATAATACAGTGTTTCCCCAAAAATACAACGGGGTCTTATTTTCTTTTGCCCCGCAAAATATGGCCTTGGGCTTATTATCAGGGAGGGCTTATTGTTTTGGGGTTGCCAGGCAGCTGCTCTCTTGCAAGTGGACTCCCAAAGAGCCGGGCACAGCCTCAGGGGCGAAGCAGCCATGAGGTAACCATGCTCACAAGCAGCCGTCCGGCAAATCCCCTCTCCAACCGGGCAGAGCACCATTCACTGACCTAGAGGGTATCACTAAGGCGCCAAGCCACGTGGCGCTCTGCCCGCCCCCCAGCTCCCGCAGCTTGGCACATTCAGGATATCCCCTAGGTCAGTGCATGGCTACTTCACCCCTGAGGATGTGCCAGGGTCTTTGGGAGCCCACTTGCAAGGGAGCAGCCACCTGGCAACTCCCCCCCTCCGGCCAGGCAGAACGCCACTCCCCAACCTAGCGGTATCCCGAAGACGGCAAGCAACGTAAGCGCTTTCCCCCCCCCAGCTCCCGCGGCTTGGCACTTTTGGGATAGGTCAGTGAGCGGTGCTCTGCCCGGCCAGAGGGGGGGTTGTTCAGGGGGTTTATTTTTGGGGGTGGGCTTATATTTTTGCCACGCGAAAAATGTGGCAAGGCATTAGTTTCAGGACAGGTCGTATTTTCAGGAAAACACGGTAGCAAGGTTGTTTTACTAGCATTCTGGCTTCTGTAATAAAGACTTCTAAAGGTAGCTTTAGTAGTCTACCTGAATGGTGATTGGGATATGAATTACCATTGCCAAGTCTTCTTGCTTTAGGTAGGGATGTAACTATTATGCCATCCAGAACAAGGCAAAGTTCCTCTTGGCCACAGCGTTCATCTACATTTTAAGCAGTAGCTGCAAGTCCAAGAAAACTCAGATATGAATTATTTATTTCAAGGGAAGCATTAATCTTTCAAGAATAACTGCCAGTACCAAAGTTTTCAGGTGACCCACAGGAACTTCACCTTACGTCATCCTAACAGCCTCTAATTATTGATTTAGGATTTCTGTGGCATCTCCATCTGCATACTGACTATGCCTCACCCAAAATCGATGATCTGTTTTAGTACTTTCATACAGATATAAATAATTTGGGTAGAGTATATAATACCCCATACTAGATTGTTCAAAAGCATTCTCCTCCATGACTGCCATTTGAAACTGTCCACATTGATAGGAGTGGAACCACTAAAAAATAGTAATCCACTCTTACAGGTGATCTGGAAGGAAACTAAATAGTGCTGAATGTTGCTAAAGAATCTGTTAGTAACATGGAGGAAGAGAGCATCACTCATCAAGGTCCTAACAGAGATATTCTAATGTGACTGATACCATTTCTGTCTCATGCCTGGACCTGGACCTGCCTGGAATAAATGTGTTTCCCCTAGAATCTTTTGTAATTGATTCCCCACCAGTTTGTCAAAAACCTTCCCTCAAAAGGAAAGTCTGGAGACAATACAAGGCCTTCTCTGAGAGACAGTGCTACCAGGTAGTATATAGTATCTAAGTAGCACTAGCTACCTCCTGAATCCAAAAAATCCAGAATTTTCTTGAGGGAGATGGTCAGTCACGAAAGCTTTAACAAACGAAGCTTTAACAGACCCTGCTTGGCAGCTTGAAGAAGCCAGGAAGGCCATAGATATTTCAGGGCCCATTCTACAGGAAACTTTTCCACTTAATCATGTTTCATCACAAGATGAAATCCTAAGGAATTACTTTGCTCATCTTAGAGGACTCTGCCCAATGGGATCAAAACCAGAGAAGGTATAAGCTACTTCATCTGCAAGGAAACCTGTAAATTAATCCCAGGAGTCTTCAGGCATTTTGCTCCACCTATCCTTCCCAAGAAAGATCTGGGTAATTATGAATGAAATTGCTATGCAAGAATGTATGGCCACAATAAATATAGAAAAGAATCAATGCTTACCTCTGTCATCCCTGTCTAGGCTTGAATGTGAGTTCTTACCAGTGCTTAACTGCTTCCACTTTAGATTGTGTTCAGTTGTTCTATCTAGTCAATCACTTTATTTCCCTCAGCAAATCATTAAAGTAAGGAACTGCTTAAGGTGGAAAATTGAAGATATAAGTTCAATGTCATCTAGCAATGTGGGTGTCTACATTCCAAAAATTACCAGGCATGAGGTAGAACTCCCCACTAAATTGTCAGGGAGATATTAAGTGTCATTTGGAAACTTTCTGGATCCATTAGTTGCCTGTGTTGGACCAGGGGGGCCTTTTACCAGGTTCGCCTGGTATGTCAGTTGTGCCCCTTCCTGGATCGGGATGCTTTGTGCACAGTCACTCATGCCCTCGTCCTTTCTCGCCTGGACTACTGTAACACTCTCTACATGGGGCTGCCCTTGAAGAGCACCCGGAGGCTTCAACTGGTCCAGAATGCGGCTGCGCGGGTTATCATGGGGGCACTTAGGTGCTCCCATGTTACACCCCTTTTAGGCGGCCTGCACTGGTTGCCGGTTGTCTTCTGGGTGCGATTTAAGGTACTAATTATGACCTTTAAAGCGCTCCATGGCTTAGGCCCAGGATACCTGCGAGACCACATACTGCCACCGGTAGCCTCCCACCGTCCAGTGCGATCCCACAGAGTTGGCCTCCTCAGGGTGCCGTCGGCCAGACAGTGTTGGCTAGCGACCCCCAGGGGGAGAGCCTTCTCTGTGGGAGCGCCTTCCCTCTGGAATGAGCTACGTATAATCCCCGACCTCCGGTCCTTCTGACACGCCCTAAAATGTTGGCTTTTCCAGCAAGCCAGCCTGTCCTGAACAAAACAAAATAAATTATTGATCATTGTTAATTTTAATCAATTTTTTAAAAAAAATGTTATTAATCCTAATTGGGTTTGTTTGGGATATTCTTTTTTTTTTTTTTAACTTTTGTAATATGTGTTTTTTTAATGTTATACGCCGCCCTGAGTCCTTGGGAGAAGGGCGGCATATAAATCCAATAAACCACTTCATTCTCATAAACCCATTGTTATGATTGACCAAGATGTCATCTGGCCAAGGTAAAGGACATATTTTCAGTGTCCTCCATTTTACTTGCTCTAGCGTAAAAACAAATCAAGCATTCCCTCCCACTTTCCCATGTATATTGGAACTATAAGCATTCATGACAAGGATATAGAAGCTATGAATTGACAAACTGCCCAAGTTTCTCATCTTTAAGTCACATAAGCCCTGGGAGCTCCAACGTCAGTCCCAGATGGCATGCTTAACCAGCCCTATGTTATCTCTGCAACTATGTTTCATGCATCGTTATTTATAACCAGTCACAATCCTCCACCTAGAGTTCACTGGAGTTGGGCGGCCACAATAAGTTTGAATAAAATAGAATCTTCCCCAACCTCAGCATTGTAACTGAGGCCCAGAAGAGCACATAGCTCATTCCCACTTGTGGCCAACCAGGTCCCACTATCACACACTAACTCTGCATTTGATGGTCTCCATGGCATGGGGACATGAGATAATCTTTTGCATAGATTTTATCAACAGCAGTCTAAGACCTAAGAGCCCATCTGTTTCTGCCACCAGAGCAGATGGTTTGGGGGTAACTAGTTTCTTTGGAAAACTAGAGTTTTGTAGTGTTTAAATCTAAATATGTATCATTAATGTAATCCCAAAAGCCATGATAAAAGGTTGTGCATGCAGACCTTATTGCTCTTCAAATGAATACAGAACCAGAAGACCTCAGTGTAAAGATGAATTCTTGAGACCAGAATAAATTTGTAGAATTTGTTGACTGTCTTTTGTAGCCATGATGGAAATTATATATATGTAATAAGAATTACCTTTTGTTGTATTGTTCTATCTTTGCTAAACGGTAGACTTAAGAAATATGTAATGATTACCCAAAAAAAAAAAAAGACAGGTGTGCTAATCTCAGTATTATACTTTGTTTCCCTATAGGTATTGGAGTTCCTATTATGCTGGCCTATGTGTATGGAGTAGTTCCCATTTCTCTCTGTCGAAGTGGAGGTTGTGGAGTGTCAGCTGGCAATGGGAAGGGTGTCAGAATAGAATTTGATGATGAAAATGATATAACTGTGAGTGGAACAAATGCAGCAGCAGGTACGAAATAAGACCTTTATTTAGTTATCATATTTGCCTGGCTACCTGATACAGAAGCATTTTGCAGAAGTGTAGAGGCCTTTTTGGAGAGATATAGGAAACATTTTGAATTGGAAATATTTCAATCTTAAAATAGTTTTTTTATATCATAGGAAATATTCTTCTGTAGTTATCCTAGCAAAAAAGAGCACACCTTGAAATGAGGACTTTTAAATTTAAATATTTTGCATATTTCTGTTTTTGATAGATGCTGCCCTAGGATTTGCCAGTTACAAATGTCTATTATAATCCACAGATAGCCAAGTTGTTTCATATATACATACACAGTTCAGAATATATTTGAATGAAGTAATATTCACTATTGGTCAAATATAGTCAATATCCAGACATGTGTATTTGCAGTGTGTGCTGTGTTCTATAGTGATTTGCATAATCCCACACTTCCCAGAAAAAAATCAATTAGTAGCAGCCTTAAAGAATACATTCCTTTATTGATGATATCTTAAACTTAAATTAAATTTATTAATTATCAGGGAAGTTAATAGATAAAATCATTTTTTAGATATTGTTTCTTCTCTCAATGCTCTAATGCCATTGATTTAATATTAGTATCCCTTGCCATGCTTGTGATTTTGATTTGGTAAATTTTGATTGAAAATGGGGGATAAAATAATGTTAACTAGTGAAATGTTACTTTCCTGACAGAAAGTAGAATTGATCCAAACTGTTATCTGTTTTAGAGAACACTTTATTATTTCCCAGTACCAATTCTGGAATAACAATAGAATTAGAAAATATTAAGGATCATTACGTTGTAGTTGGCTTTCTTCTTTTTCAAGAGAAATCTGATTCTGTTTAGGAAATTATTTTATACAATTTCCTCATTACACTAGCCTAGGCCTGCGATCAAAAGATGACAGCATTTTCTCTTACTATCATAATTGTATCAATCTAAGACCAACATCCCCTCATCAGTTCTTGAAGAATTGGAAAAAAAAACTACAGTTTTTATTACTGGAGCTTCCATAAAAGCAAAGCTTTCTATAATACAAAACTTTAGTAAAAGATATTCCCTTTTCCATTTTAAGATACTACATCAGTAGCAGAGGCACGTCACAATCCTAGTATAGGGGAAGAAAGTGTTGGATTGACTGGAAGCTTAAGTGCAAGTGGCAGCCATATGGACAGAATAGGGGCCATTCGAGACAATCTGAGTGAGACAGCCAGCACCATGGCCTTGGCTGGAGCTAGCATAACAGGAAGTCTGTCAGGAAGTGCAATGGTCAACTGCTTCAACAGGTAAGATAATGCATTCCAAGTGTTAAACTCTAATTGACTATTTGTTATATAAACTATAATAAGCAATGAAATAATATGTTTAAGCTGATTGTTTAAATTCTAATATCTATCTTTTGAATACTTATGGACACATTCTGAAAACAGTGATTATATTAGTTGGATTAAAGAAGAACTTCAATTCCAATGATGGCGATATGTATAGAGAGATAGGAATTCTAGCATATATTACTTTTATATTTAGTATTGGATTATGGTTTAAGGCAGAGTTCCCTAACCTTTTCAGCTTTGTGAACTTGCAGAGGTGGGCAGGGGATGGTTCCATGTGCGCAGTAGGCACACGCACCTACCGCGCAAACATGTTCTTGTTTGCTGCTTGCACATGTGCGCTTACCCACCCCTTTGGTCCTGTCCTGAAAGGCTCAAGGCCTGGTAGCTGGCTGCGGCCTGGGGATCCCTGGTTTAGGGAAAACACACTTGCATGAAAATGAGATTGTTGTAAATGGAAAAACTTGTGATATTTTACCACACTAGAAATTAACTGCTTATATTATTTGAAAGGAAACAATTTAATTCTGGCTATTTCTTATATCTAATATTTTTAAAGATTTACTACTGTAATTTATTAAGGGATATTGTACTTAATTTGCTGTGAGAATTCTTCACTGGGGGCTGGTAAACATTTAAAAGATTTCAATATGGTACACATTGAAAAATGCAAGTTACTTATTGAGCTAATACTGAATTTTCACTAAGGTTGGAAGTCCAAGCAGATGTACAGAAGGAGAGATGCAGTTTGAGTGGTGAATCTGGCACTGTTAGCTTAGGAACAGTGAGTGACAATGCTAGCACCAAAGCAATGGCTGGGTCCATTATAAATTCCTATGTTCCATTGGACAGGTAAGTTTGAACTATATTGGTAAAATCAGTATTTATATGCTATGCAAGAAATCTTTGGTATGATTATTAATTGATTATGTGCTATCAAGTTGATGTTGACTCTTGGTGACCACAGATATATTGTTGTGATAAAAATTATAAATACCTATGTCAAGTCCAGAGTACATTTTGTTTTTTACTTTAATTTAATTGATGAGCTTCTGCCATGTGTATATCTAGGAAGGCATTTTGCCTACTGTAATAGCATGCAGAAGTTTAGGTATCTCAGATGATATTGTATGCAGATTTCAACTGTGTCAACTTCTGAAGCCAAAGCATGATTTGAAAGTCAAAACCTCTCCTAGTTTGTCTTGGTCTGATCAGATCTATAATATAGAATCCACATAGTTTCTGTAAAAGAAGTATTAAAGTAATATTGATGAATCATCCTCTTAGCAAGATAGAACATCATCTTTCAAACTTTGAATTAATTGTTGCATATGCATTTTAAAATGCTGTTTATAACCGAATTTAACCGTGAGAGTTTGCAGATGTTCTACTGTAAACGGAACTGTTATCCTTTTTCTTACTTAGAGATGGTAGCAGCATGGAGGTACAAGTAGACATTGAATCGAAACCGGCAAAATTCAGACACCACAGTGGGAGCAGCAGCGTGGATGATGGTTGTGCTGCAGGCCGCAGTACACTGGTAGTTCTTCTGCTTGTTTGTCTGATAACAATCAAGTGTCCCAAGTGGTCCAAAGAATCATCAGCAGGAAAAAAATGTAAAGGTAAACTCAGAAAAAGAATAGCACGAAGATAAATGAAACCAGAGAGGACATGGATGCTCAGTTGTTGGAGCAGCAAAGCACCAACTCCAGTGATTTGACTCTCCCTCCCTCAGTGATAGTGTCCCGTCCGTAGCTGATTCCCACTCAAGTCATTTTCTGAGTTTAGTTGTTCTGATCTGGATAGTAATGAAAACCTCGTGCAGCCATGGTTCCAGTGATTATCACACCCGCTTTAAATACGGTGAGCATTCTGCCAGAGGTCGAAAATGACCGCTTAGAAAACTCTCCCTCACCAGGGGAGCAGTTTGCTGTTTACGCCAATTGCTCCGAACTCAGAGGTTCCCCAGCTGAGTTACATTGCTGAAGAATGCACCTGCAAGGGGACTTCCAATACTGCAGGTGTGAATATTGGTGAAACACTGAAAGAAAGAAACAATAACCATTCACCCCAGGTTACGGAGTTAAGCACTTCACTTCAGACGGAGATTTAAACCTGTTATGTGCTGCAGAAATGTATTTACCACTAAAGAGCCTTGCCAGGCTACTTTAAGAAGCAAGGCTCCAATGCAATTTGTCTTTGGATATATGTCTCTATTAAGGCTTGCGTGGAACTATGTGAAGTGACATGAAGATTATAACAAGTGCATTACAATAAAACATTATATTGATGTTTTGTATTTTTGCCATAACTTTGCTGAAAGTCTGTATTTGGTGAACTTGAATGGGAAAATTGGCCACTTGTAGGCTTCATATAAACCTCAGTATGGATTCAGGTGTACAGCAGAAAAACCAACCTCTGGTCAAAATGAGTTGCTGTAACCATACCAAAAAATAAGTTCTGATAATTTTATGTGGAGAAGAAGAATATCATTATGTTAAGTGATGTTGAAACACATCTTTAAGCAAGGTTATGACATATAGCATAACTTTAAATTAAAAAGAAATTGGTACTTGATATACAATAGGTAGCAAGTGACGTCTCCTTATCAGAAAGTGGGGGTAATTTAATTATATTTGCAATTGACAGCAAAATAGAAGGTTTACGATAAAAAGGTGTATAAAGTTTTTGTACAATGTAAGAGCAATAATTTGTTATCATAGTAGAGAACCTGATACAGTCACCTTCACCAGGGGACTTCAGTTAATGCTGTTTAATTCTTTGGTGCCTTTGGGAAAAGACTGGGTTTATAAGTGCCTGGTCTGATGATTTCACTGTTAAGTTTTCCAGAATGTTGCCAGTTGCCACCTTCTTGGAATCTAGAGGAAAACCGCAGCGAATCAAGTAACGTGGTAGATTAATAGGATTCATAATACTGAGTATTAGCCTACCAAAGATTCACTCAGGCTTTTAGCAGATAACTTTTCTGACATCATTTTGCAAATCACATGCACAGGAAAAAAAAAAAAAAAAAGCACAGTGCAGAGCTTGCACGTCTCTGAAAATGGGCTCTAAAAATGGCTGGCTTGCAGGGAGTGTGTGTCACATATCCTGCTTACGGTTCAGCTGAACACGAGTTGCAGCCAACTCACTTAAGCGCCTGCACTGTTAAATGTTTGCCACACAAGTCATAATGAGGTATGCTCTCTGCCCCTCCTACAAGAGGGAGAGAGAGAGAGAGAAGAGAAATTTGGATTTTGGCATAGAAGCCTTCAGTATTTGGTTTGTGTGTGTTATGTGTGAATGAGGCATTTTTTTTGTAAGTATTGCCATTATGGTGCTACTGAAAATATATGAGAAAGAGGTTGTTAGGGGCCGCAGCCATCTTCTCTGGCCTCCTTGATTATTTCTTAATCAGCTTATAACACTAGTGGTCAGATACATTATTTGGTAATGCTTGTTATGATATTTGTATATTTGCTATTTTTTGTTTGCTCATGGAGTGTGTAACTACATACCTGAAATAAATGTCTGAGTACTATTCCACTGTCTTCTGTCCTTAGAACAAAGGGCTTTTTACGATGCTGGAAACACTTGTAGACCTTCGTTCATTATTCTGAATGACGTTCTCCTCCTCCAGAGGTCTTTCATATCTGCTTTATTGGTGTTGGAGTAGCAGAACCTCTCTACAAGAACCGGGTTTCATACTGGGAAGGACTGTACATCATACATAAGCTTTATAAAGCAAAAGATGCCAGATTCCAGTTCTTTCCAGTTAAAATTGGCTATTGTTAATGAATGTGAAGATGCCTTTTAGATGTAATCTCTGCTCAGTTTTGCCAAACTGAGTTGATCAATGCATCTACTTGTTATAAAGTATCTTCCTATGTGTGAGTCCAACAGGTGGAATTAATTGAATGTAGACTTTCCATTCTATGTAATCACCAGCCTTTCTTATGTAATTGAATTGAAATTGGTTGCAGGGAGGAGACGATCTTCACTAATTGACCATATTTCAGATCCATTCTGTTGTAAAAGGGCCACCAGTCTTATTTTAAGGCTTATATTGGTTGTCTTGATTTGGACAGTAATGTTTTTTAGAAGTTTCTTTGCTGTGGATGAAAAGTTATCAGTCATAATTTAATAGTATAAAGTGCTAAGTGCTAACTTTTTAAATATCCTACTTAATAAAGTTCTGAAACATAACATTCATTAGAATGACCACTATATTTTGCATCTCAATATACTAGGCTGCTGACACATGTTATTTTATTCAAGTTTCATTTAGAATTCAGGCTTATTATTATTTCTCTGTAACATCCCCCATATCCGAAGAAATAACTGAATCGAGTATTGAGAATTAAGACTATTTCAACAAGAAAACAAAGTAGTTCCAGTGTGTATGTTTGATATCCTTTAATTTGCATATGGAATTTACTTCATGCAACTAATTTAAATCAAATTAAGAAAACCGCCAAAGAAAATACCATTGGAATCACTAGAGGATGGGCAAAAGGGCATTATTTAGCTCTCTACCTGGAAGGCAGGTGTTCAAAATCCTTCGTATTCTAAGAAGGAAATTCCTTCCTTATATTCATGGGATACTGAGTAGGCTAGAGGACAAGATAGTCCTTGTTTAGTGAATCCCAATTGCGATTGGAACCTTAGTTGTTAAAGTGGGGCTAAGTGAAACTGCATTGTGCTTATGACTTACTTCAGCTTTACAGATCTGCAAAAGATGTAAACGGAGTGATCGCAAATTACTTTTCATCAGTTTGTAACTGAATAATTGCTAAATGAGGCAGTTGCTCAATGAGGATACCCGTTGTTCAATTTTATTGTATAAAATTACCAGCAAAAAACCATCAGAAAAAAATAGGACAACATATATAAAAATAATAAACAGAAAGGTTGAATAATGTGGATTTTTAATGTCTGCACTGATGAATTCTCTCTCCTCCTGCAGGATTAAACTGATAAGTCTATCATTGAGTGAATCAGAATGGTATATCCTGGTAAGTTCTACTACGGTTTCAGTCACCAAGATGGAATTGTCATGAAAGGAATATTCTGCAATACCACCCCTAGAGAGAGTCAGTAGAGATTAATTATGCATCTCTAGTAGACTCCAATGCATAAAAACGTTCTTAGGAATCTTACACTAAGAAGGCCAATTTGCTTGCTTGCAAATTTCTAGAGAAATCGAGAGCTCCAGCTGAATATTGACTCTCCCAATCCATCTAGTTGGCTCCCAATCAAATGTGAGATTTTATAGAAGAAAATACATATGCATCTTGCCATACCTCTATGTTGTCCTACGACAGAGTTATAAATTATTTGGATGGAGGATTAAAAAATATCACATTTGCAGATGACACAAAAATAAGATTCCAAACTTTCCTAAGGAAACTCAAGATTCAAAAGAACTTTGACAAGCTGGAACAATGGGTAGAATCCAGCAAGAGAATTTCAACAGGCCCAAAAAAATATCTTGTGTTTGGAGAGAAAAAAAGACAAGAATATGGAATGGTCAAACCATACCAGGCAGCAGTATTATAGTATGTAACAAGGGAATCTCGATTTCTTAAAGCAAGTTTTAAGTCTGTGTGTCTAATGGTATAAGGGGTTAATCTTTCCTGAAGAAATCCAGTGGAAAGGAGACACAGGGCAGATAGCAGCAATCTCCGGTCAGTGCAGGGGGCGTGGCCAGCACTGTGACATCTCGTGTACAGACACACGCTGCTCTCTCCTGCATGCCACACTTGTGCACGAATCATCATCAGGTTCTGGTTCTAGGCTTTTCACACTTTTCATTGCAATTCATGTTAGCATCGTCATTCTTCAATCGTTATGTTATGGCTCCGTGAAAGTGCATTAATTCACCAGACAGTTTCTGTTTCATCTGTGGTGAATACCAGTGTTGAAGCAAACAGCAGAATATTACAGACTTTGTGAAAAAAGTACTTTGCATACTTTGGACTAAAAATTGGAGATCAAGATAAAGTTTGGGCGCCTCATAAAGTGTGCAAAACGGTGTGTTGAGGACCTCACGGTAAGAAAAAATATTTCCATTATGGGATTCTTATGGTATGCAAGAGCAAAAGAACCATAGTGATGACTGTTACTTTGTTCATGCGATGTGAAAGGGTTAATTCCAAATGGAAGCATTCCATTTCATACCCCAATCTTCACTCAGCAATTTGGTCCCATCCCCCATGGCACAGATATACCGTACTCAAGCCCCCTGCTACCTTGGAAGAGATACCTAGCGCCAATGAAGGTGAACTCATTCTTGAAACCAGATGACAAATCAAGTTCTGACTTTAAAGACCAAATTGTTTTCCTCAGGAGGAATGATTTGGTAAGAGACTTGAATCTTCTCAAAGATGCTGCTGAGTTACTTGGATCAAGGCTGAAAGCAGGAATTTATTGTTGGCAGGAGTTCACTTCATGGTTCAGACATCGTGAAAAGGAATTCGTTCCTTACTTCGCCAAGAAGACAAAGTTGGTTTATTGCATCAATGTCGAAGATCTGATGGGTCAATTTAAAATCCAATATGATTCAGAGCAATGGCGTCTTTTTATAGATTCTTCAAAAAGAAATCTCAAAGCAGTTTTACTCTACAACAGTTTTTACGCTTCCATACTTGTAGGTCATTCCTTACACTTGAAGGAAACCTACAAGAACTTGAATTGGTTCTTCGTAAACTTAAATATGAAGACCATGGTTGGCAAGTGTGTCGGGACTTGAAGGTCTTGTGCATGCTACTCAGGCACAAGCTGGGTGTACCAAATACCCTTGTTTTCTGTGTCTATGGGATAGTCGAGACTGACAAAATCACTGGACCAAGAAGAGTTGGCAGCCAAGGGTGCTAACAAGTCGGTGAAAAAAAATGTCCTCCAAGAAACTTTGGTACCTTCCCATAAAGTTTCTTCTATCACCTCTCCACATAAAATTGGGATTGATGAAGCAATTCGTAAAATCACTTCCAAGAGATGGAGAAAGCTTCAAATACTTGATCACCAAGGTTTCCATGCCTGTCGGAGGCAAATTGAAGGAAGGTGTGTTCGTCGGACCAGACATAGAAGGCTTATAGTTGATCAAGAGTTTGTCATAACATGATGGATCCTCAAAAGAAGGGTGGATTGCATTTAAAGAAGTCGTACAGAAATTTTAGGCAATAATAAAGATCCTCACTACAAAAAGATTGTCAGAAGAATGCTGAAAGCAGTTCAAGCTTTAGGTTGCCTGATGAGTTTGAAACTGCATTTCCTCCAGTCCCACCTTAAACTACTTTCCTGAAAATTTGGGAGCTGTTAGAGAGATGGAAAGGAGATACCAGGGAAAATGGAGCATTAAAAATGAATGCAGACTACTGTTGAATGCTTCAGAGAGACATTTCAGATGCTACTCACGACCGTAAATGCCCAAGAGAGCCTCACAAGGAAGAAGAATCGAGTTTAGTGTGTGTAAGTGAGCTCATTTCAGTTCAAAAAAAGATTTTCATGAAAATATTGTAATAAAACTTTATTTTATGTGTATTTCCATTTATTGTGAGGTATTGCCTTATTTAACATAGTTACCTAAATTTTTAGGAAATGTGATGTCACAAAATGGAGGTCATTTTCAGATTCAGCGCACCAAAAAACATAAAGATTACGTGAATAACCAAAACAGCTCTCGAAATTTTTTTTTTGCAGACCTGTTTTATAATAGTGACCAGTTTTAGAACACTGAAATTTAGAATGCTCAGTAACAAACTAGAACATGTTGAATTACAAGCAAACAGATTTTGTATGGACGTAGGTTTTCTTCATGAATGATGGAATAGACTTTCTGGAAAGTGGGTAGGTTGTTTCACTAGGAAACATTGAATGGAGGATGGATGAGCTTATCTCTTCGACACATTGTAGTATGGATTTCCTACCCAAGGAAGGACTTTGGACTCAAGAATTGTCTCCAAGTTCCTTCCAAACATTCTAGCATTAGTACCGTGATTGATGTGAAGGTACAGGTTGGTGATCATCCTCTGTAAATGGATTTTTCTCTTAGTGTAAGCTTCATGAGAATTAGACTTCTGGTGTCTCTTCTGACTCCTTCCTTTTTTTCTCATTGAATACAAAGGCCGAGAGTGAAAAAGATGCAGGTAGGCAGAGGTAGCAAAAGGGCAGGATTCACTTGAGCTTCTGGATATGACTTCCTTGCCTTTCTTCTTATGTGCTCTGGAACAGCTGTTGTTCCGTTAAGTGGCTTAACATTGAGTATACTACTACTGTTGAAACTGCCTTACTTGTGGAGAAAAGATGAGGGTGAAATTTCCCATATTTTGTGTGAGTAGATGTGCCCAACACGAACTTATTTGATGGAAGCCATCAGCTGGATTGTATCTACACTCCAAAGAGGTCTCCCCAGCCCTGATCAATTCTCATATTGCCATTCTGGTGGAGAGGAAGAAGCAGAATCCATCTCCTATACTTGCTACTCCTATGCTGTCGTGCTAACCTCTGCAAACAATCCTGTTGTCAGATGGCAGGCATTATTGATTCGACTCAATGTTAACCTGGTTGTTGAGGGTCCCCTCTATTGATGTTGCCCAATGTTTCATATAGGTTGCTGGAAAGTTACTGCAGTTGATTCCATCTCCTTGACCATTGTTTTGCTTTGGTGTTCAGAAGCAGTTGCTGGAATGGTCAACTGGGCTGTTCTGTTTCGGTCAGGACGTGCAGTCACTAGAGGCAGGAGGCGGGGCCTCACCAGTCTCCTCAGGAAAAAGAATTTAAATATTTTTAAAAAATATTTACAAGCCAAGAATAGTTGCTACCAGATTCCAAGTCACAGAGGCTTGTGTCTGCTTAGTGTTAACCAAAGCAGGAGGCGAGAGAACAAGGGCCTCCTTTCATAAGGAATTTGTCACCTTCTAAAAGTTAAGAAAGAGTTAAAAGGCAAAAAAGGTTCATATGCAAAAAAGGCACTAATTCTCCCGCCTCCTGATCTGGGAGCAGCGAATCATGTCTGTTGTTGCAGTTGAGCACGCTTACGTTGGTGGGTTATTTCGGAGGGGCGCGCTTCAGAGGAGAGGAGTGGGGGAGAAGGAGAACCCTCTTCACCCCTCTCCAATTTTCCCAGGGTCCAGATTCCCTTCGCTGCAAGCCTTGCCGTCTCTTGCATCCCAAAGGTGGGTGGGTGTAGGAGCTTTGGTGGCTCCAATTCTTCTCGGGGGGGGTGTCTTCTGGGGCTGCTGGCTAGATAGACTCCCGAGGAGCAACCCCTTCCCTCCTAGTCCCCCTGTGGGTGTCTGGAAACGTCCACGTATTTCAGTTAGCCATAAAACGCTTAGCCGGGGGTTTCCTTACAAGAGCCAGGTGGGAGAACCCTCGCTTCTTTCTTGTGGAGACGGGCACTTTGCATCGCGGGAGCTGCCAAGCGCCTTTGCTGCAGACCTGGGCGCTTGGTGGCTCCCGCGATGCAAAGTGCCCCGATGCCGCCGCCCGCCCCGCTGCCCGGCCTGTGGCCGCTGCTTCTCCAGGCTCCAAGGAGGCCTGCGGCGTGGCTTCCGAGCGATCCGCCGGCTTATCCAGTTTCTGCCCAGCGCCTCCTTGCAGAAGCAGCTGCCGTGCGGCAAAGCGGCCCAAGGCGGCAGGAATGCCCCACTGGGCGCGGGGGGCGTGGTGGCGGCAGCGGCTGCTTTAAGCGCTGCCTTGTCTCGCAGCCGGGGCCACTCCGGGCGGGCGGCCGCTGGCATGCGCTCCTGCGAGAGCCTCTGCGCAGCGCCGGGAGGCCGCAGAGAAGCTTCGCTCCACTTCTCACTCAGCCTTCCCTCAGAGGCGATCCGGGACTTCCAGCGGCGGAGCCTGGAGAAGCAGCGGCCACAGGCCGGGGCAATGGGCGGGGGGCGCATCGGGGGCGGCGGGGCACTTTGCTGCAGACCCGGGCGCTTGGCTGCTCCCGCGATGGAAATTCCCCCCCCTCCGCCACCGAGGCCGACCGCTGCCCCACTGAGCTGCTTCGCAAAAGGATGCTCAGCTGAGCCTCACCAGGCATAAACCTCACCGCACGTCACTGGTTTCGGTCCATCTTGCATGCCACTTGCAACACCATTCAGGGCTTGTGATTGACAGAGTCTCCATTCCTGGCCTTCTATAGTGCTGGGTTCTTGGCATTTATGGTTTCTGCACATCTCCCACACACTTTACAAGTTGCCTGGGCTTCGCCTTTTTCTGACATCCCACAATATCTTATCTCCTGGATATGTACTTGAAATGTAATCCTGCTCCTTGGCCGCATATTTTTTTCCTGCCCTGGTCCTCAAAAGCATGGCCAGGAAGAAAACTTGCTCCTGTTAGGAGGCAGAAAGGATATGCGGTAGAAAATAGGCATTTAATGCACAATCCAGCTAAAAAGATGCCATTAATGCTTTCCCATTGCTTCTTTTGGTGATGAAGAATGATTTGGTTACTAAGGCTTAGCGTGTAATTAGACACATCTTGCTTTTCACAGGTGCCTCCTTGTGTTCAAGTAATATCCTGTCCTGATTGGTAGGTTTACTTCACAGCAAACGTAAGGAACCACATTTGTGAATCAGAAGCAGGCAATACCTAGTCTCTCCCTCACTTGAGATTGTAGTTAATTAGGATCTATGGACTATAGATTCATGTTTGTGCTAAATGACTATTGTCACCCAGTAATATATACACCTCATGTTACTGTTAAGTACTGCTAAGGGAATTGATACGTAAACTTTTCATGCTTCATATAGAATATTCTTATCATTTTAAAAGTATTTAATATTTCTATGTGACAATATGATACAATTTGAGAAAGCCTTTTAGGTACTAAGAAGAAAGTCTTATTTTGAATATATTGCAGATTGAAACTGGCCAATTGTATTACTTCCTTACCTTTCACCCAATTTCAACAAAGTTCCTTCCTCAGAGTTGTTCTACAACTTCCCTCTGCAATACCATACAAATACCTAGTCTTCTTTTTAGATAAGAAAGTCAATATATCATTTGCAAAGTTTGGAAAACAACCATGAACATTGATAAAGAACTGGTTCTTTTGACAAATTTTGGCCCATTTGGCATTTATTAGGCTATTATTTATTCCTGGTTTTGATCTTTAACTTGATATCATTAAATGTACATACCTTTTATTTTTATTAAACAAGCTTATTCTTTTATGTGACTGCAGGATCCAAGCTAGGAAAGGAAGCTGCTGCCATAATTGGAAAAAGCTTATTCTTTGTTCTTACTCTACCTCTGACGAAATGGAAGGACACGTGACTTTCTCTAGAAAGTATTGAGCCTGAAGTTGTAACTCTTGATTGTGGATGTTTTAAGCAATTATTTCCATTCCATGCTTTTCAAAGCTATACATTAAAATTGCTGTTCTGAAAATATCTTGGAATGGTAAAGTCATGTTTTAGAACAAGTACAGGTTTGGCTGATAAACTTACTCTTACTTCAATGCTGTATTTGAGCAGCCAGTATTTATATTTTATATTATCTAAAGAATCTTTAGTTTGGTTTGTGGTTGGGGTGGCATACTTTGAAAACAATTGCGAGGACGGATCTCATGTGAGCACAGCAACATTCTGTGGTTGATTAACAGAGCCTCTACTTTCCAGTTTCCGCAGCTATTTTGAGGAGTCACATCAACTGTAATAATGAATCAACTCCTTACTGTTTCTCAACTTCAAGATTCAGGGAATCCAACTCTCAGAATTTGTCACCTAGCATACTGGGGAGAGTTCTGGGAGCTCGAAGCCATGCAGCTTTGAGATGGTTGAGAAATACTGCATTTTTAAAATTGAAATGCTAACATTTGGATATTCTGATATGTAAATGAGATTATTTGTACTGTAAACTCGCAGAAAATATTCTCTCTCCCCCTCTCCGGCATTCACAGAAAACAGCACAGAGTTCTGTTCCAACAGATTAAAAATGCTATGATCATGTACCCAAATAGTCCAATAAATCAAGTAATGAGTAAAGAATATCATTGGCTATTACTGCTAGCTGTTTCAAAACCATTTTTCTCTGGGTTTTGATACTCCACTGACACTCTTGCCTGAAAGATTTAGGGATGCTGTTAAGGACAGAAATATTATTTTCAAAGCAAATCAGGACTTGTTCAGTGAAATCTCTCCATGGAGAGTGGAGATGACAGCTGCAGCAAAAACCAAAGAACCAGTGAGTAGACTGGTTTTTGGAACCTCTCTGGGCAAGGAAAAGGAGATTGCCCAGATGTGCTTTGGAGGACTCCTCCCAGGAAACCTCAGGACAGAGGGTTTCCATAGATTTGACCACCAGGAGATGTTGGGGTCTTTGAAAGGATACTACGTTTTTAACTTTGCTACTAATAAAAATTGCCTATTTAACTATCTTAATACAGTTACATCTTTGGAAAGAAAAGTTTCACAAGCCACAATGTTTAAATGTATGGAACATCAAAGATGCATTGATTTAGGAGAGGCTACTGTAGCCAAGGCCAAGTTTGAATCTCTCTTAATAGCACATATTTTGTTTTTATACTAGATTATGATGGTTCCCCTAAAACAGAGATGGGGAACTATGGCCCATTTATGATTTGTGGACTTCAACTCCCAGAAGACCTGAGCCAGCATGGCTGGGTCACGAATTCTGGGAGTTGAAGTTCACAAATCATAAAAGGGCCATAGATCCCCATCCCTGCCCTAAAAGATAAACTCCAAATTGAACTGGTACTATCAATTAAATTGAACACAGTTTGTGAAGCAAAGTTATATTGTAAATCCTTAAACACCCAAAACCAGTTTCTATGTTAGAGACCAAATATTCACCTCAGGAACCGAATAACCAGTATCCTATAAAATATTTTGGGGCACTCTGGAAACCAAGTTGTTAACAAATATAAAATATGCCCAATATCTTTCTTTTAAAATATTTATTCATTAACAAGTATTTTTATATCATCAGCTCAATACCTTATTACAAAAACTCTTCAAGGGAAACAATTCAAGTGGATAAGCTCTTAACATATTTTTTTTTTACAGTTTCTAATCCAAGAAAACATTTAATTCAAAATAGCAGAAGTACCAATAGTACTTATGTACTAGTTCCTGTAATATAATTTGGATTGCATACTATTAATAAATTAGTTTTCCAGTTTAAATATAATAACTCTATTGCTTCAAAACATTTTTTTACACATTTTGCTTCATCTTTGCTGTCCTGTAGTAAATCACTAGCTCGGAGGAATCTCCCTTTGTATATTCAATGGAGGCAATTCAGAGAAGATTCAAACATCTCCTTTTGCAACCATCTGCTAAAAGGTTCACACAGCTGTACACATTCAGAACCCTCCAGCATGTTAATTCCTGTAAGAGTAAGGCAAGAAATGATTCAGGGTTTTTCTTAAAAGCCATACTCAACGTAAGCCAGATAAATTTGGAACAGCAAATGAAAGCAAAACTGAAGTTGAAATATACTGTAGCTTGGTATGCATAGTGTCCATACTTTTCCCAGCTGCAAAAACAAAGTGCTATCACCGGGTTACACTTTCATAGTCTTCACACATGCCCACTTAAAATAAGACTCATTTCCTTATTAATGGGGCTTATTCAAGACCTTGTCATTGCAGTGTCAATCACCATGTTTGAACAGTGTTTTCTTTATGAAAAATCCCCTATACTAGAAGAAAACGAAACAAAAACAGCTACATTTGAACACTTTCCATATAAGTAGTATTGTTTAAATCCCTTCATAAAAGGATATTTTAGACTATTTCCTTGGCCTTCTGGGATTGTGTCCTTGTGACTCACGGTTCTCTTCCTTAAGGAAATACAGAGACATTTTCCATTCTTGTTCCTTTCCTATCTAAATGAGTCATTCATCTAAGTCCGTCCTACTTCTAATCTATTTGTTGATATAAGTGCAGGTGCCAAAGAGTAGGGAACATTCCCATAAATAAAATAATTGTAGAATGAAACATATACAAGGTGAGGGAGGCTGATTATCAAAGTGTATGTAAAATATGCAGCATATTAAATAACCCAGATAAAACTATTTGTTTGACTTTCCTTGGTGTAAGATGGACATACACATTATGCCTATTTGCATGGAGTACTTAAAAAAGAAGCTATTTACAGTTCAAAGGTTTTCTTAAGATTCTCAAGATCATTTGAAGAAAATGGTTGGTCTTGCACGTTGGAAAGAGAAGCCAGTAGCTGCTGAACCTGTTCTATTTCATTCTTACCAAGAAGTGTCTGCACCACCTGAGCAAAAAAAAGTATGTGCACTTAATTAGTACTTAAAATGACATTTACCTAAATACCAGTGTTATTTGAAAAATAATTTACCCTGAAGACAATCTGCTCACCTTAAATCTTTCAGCTTTACTTAGGTAGAAAAGATGTTGGTATACCAGATTAGGGTTTTGGCAGAACACATCTGACTGCAGAGCTTGAATAATGATGAGGAAAATATCTCCTTCTAATTGTTGCTTAGTAGTACTGGCAAATCTTTTGGCTCAATCATTGCTAAGCTCTGCACAAGCAGCAATGTCCTTACTGGCATTCACGATGTTGATTATCTGCCCAAATTCATAGGCATTTGATGGCTTAGAAATGGTTAGCTTTTCTGAGCTATTCAATGGCATGGTTGTTCCAAGCTCCTCTTTAGCATTGCAAGGGTTTATTGCTGTATTTGAAGAACACGTTTCTGTATCTTCCTCTTGTTCATTTACCTTCACAAAAAATAACCATGCATTTGGTCAGCCTTAATAAATACATACAAAGTAAAAAAAAATAATTACAAAACCAGGAGTCAAGCCATAAGAACTTTTGCAACCACTTAAAAGACATTTAAATGTGTCTTTGGAGAAGTTCATTCATAATGATCATATTTTCATTTATTCCTTCCTAGATTATCTTCCAAATGTTCCTGCTCATATATAAAACTTGCAGCTGATCACAGAGAGGCTGATTGAATTATTCTCTAATGCCCAATTCTCAAGAGATTGCTAATTTCATGGGAAAGTTTCATATGATTTGTCCAAAGTGATTTGGTTAGTAATCCATTATTTATAGTTCACTTTTCTCCAAAAATGTCAATCGAGGGGGCTAACAGTAATAACAATAAAAATACACAGATTAATTGAAAGCACAACTAAACTTTAAATATTATATAGCATCCATAAAATACCAAACCAGGAAATCAGCTCAGCAGTTTTGTTGCAAAGTCCTGCTCAGAGGAATAGACAAAGCATTAACAGAGATCAAAGTCTGGGTGAAATCATCAGAGGCCATCTATTATTTTTCTCTGAAATTGTTTCTCTAAGGAATAAAATAAAAACTCCCACCCATTTCTAAGATGTTAAATCTTGGGCAGATTGGCAAGTTAATAGGATATTTCAAAAGATCTGGTTCCCAACTCGTAAAAAGCACCATCAGCTTTGAATCATGCCAGATCAGAAACAAACTAGTGGCTATTTTCATCACAGAGTATAAGCTGTTTATAATTGGCTCTAGTTAGGAGTTGAGCCTGCATTATATATAAACTGAAGTTTCCCAAGGGCGGTCTTGCATGCAGTATGTTAAAACAGTGCAACTGGGATGTAAGCAGAATCTATATTGTGACTGAATCTTACATGCTCAGGAACAAACACTAGTTTTAGTGGGGGGGGGGTTTCCTGAACCCCATAAAAAATTGCCAGTGCCCAGCAGTGGTGGGTTTCGGCTCCTGTTGCAACCAGTGCGCTGCAATGGGAGCTGGGTGCACCATGGGCATGTGTGCTATGCACGCATTCGCACCCATCACCTGCGATGCTCCAGCTGCTAGGTAGATCATTGGGCAGGCGCTGTATGCTGCACGCGTGTGCGCAGATGGCCCGTTTCTTCAAATACAGGTAAGGAACGAGGGAAGGTGGTGGGCCCTCCAAAGCATCGTTCTGGACATTGGCTGCTGCTTCCGGCAGGCACCGGTATGTGCGTACCGGGGTGTACCGCCTGCAACCCACCACTGGTGCCTGGACCACAGACTCCCTAACTAAGAAAGAGATTTCAAGAGAAATACAACTTCCTCCAATAGAGGTAGAATCCTTCATGACCAGCTACACACAAATTTTGACTTATCTGGATTGGGATGCAGTTTGTTTGCGTTCCTCTTGTCCATTATTAATCTCAGCTATTGCAGTAAAATTTAGAACAGCCTCATTAATATCAGGAAAAAAAACATGGAAGTGGTTGTTGCCTTCACATGGGGCATAGCAAATCCAAAATTTATCAGTTTAAATATACATTAAACAATATCAGGGAAACAAAGGCAGTGTATTATCCTGAGAGACATCACAGACCAGTGACTAATGTATTGAAGCGATATCTTCCAGCTCCACTTTTTTGAAATCAACTTGAAGGAGGACAGTTTCTAACTTACATCTTAACAAGGTCATGAGTCAACTATTAGTGTTTCATCCAGGGATGCCTTCAAACTCTCTCCAGCTTTCTATCACTGACAATTTATTTTGGGGTTATTTCTCTATTGAAAAGTTTATACCCCTTGTGGGAACTTTATTTTGCAGTGGACAATTTTAATCTGGCACATGACCAAAGTGGGGAAGATTAAACTATAAAAGTGGAGTTCAAACTGACTTCTATATTTCATGCTGCATATGCTTACAAAAAATCTCCAAACTGCCAAATGTATTTGGAGAATGTATCAGCTAAAAATAAAGCTACAAATAAAATCTAGCAATTTAATCTAAAGCTTTTAAGCCACTGTGGTTTTTCTTAAATACCTCTTGGATTTCAATTTTTTTCCTTTGCTTTGGCTGATTGTTGGCTGTAAATTCACGTCTAAGTTTAAATAGTTGAGTTGCTTCGTCCAATTCCTTCTGTGCTTCACCAATACTGGAATCAATTAGAAGAACTTTATTCAGATCTTCAATACTAGCTTCATAGTTCTGAAAGTTAGAAAAACCAAGCATTGGCTTAAATAAGAAATTGTTGGAAAAGTTATAATATTTACTTATAGTCAGAAAAAATAACCTGGATTCTTACTTTCATGTTTTTCTATTTTTCCCCAACATTTTCTAAATGTTACTATATTTATAGCTATTTGCTGGACTAATCTTTAATCCAGCAGGGATATTCTTATGTTCTTAAGGAATCCATTACTGTGGTGAGTGATCTGCTATATAAGCTTTTGGTCATCAAAGTAAGGAGGAAGCTATGTTATCTCTGTTACCAAGACCTCATGTAATTTAAAAAAAACATATACCAGGTCTATTAGCAACTATATAAAAGATTCATTTTATTTAAGATAGGGTCCTAACAATCATTCCAAAAGCAATATAGTCCTTCACTTATGACTATTCACTTAACAATGGTTTGAATTAACAGACGTCTGCAAGGAAAAAAAAGTCATTTATGAACTGAACTCAAACTTATGGCTGTTGCCCTGTCCCCTTGGTGACAATTGCAATTTGGGCACTTGGCAACTGGTATGCATTTATCACTGATTGTAGCATCCTACTGTCATGTGATTATGATTTGCTTTTTTTGGGGGGGGGGGCGCTAGTTTTGCCAGGAAAAGGTGCCATTAGCTAAGCTGGATTTGTATTTACAACCACGTGACTCAACATACAACCATAACAACTTATAACATAGATTCCATTCCCAGTTGTGGTCATAAGTTGAGAACTACGTGTGGAGCAACACCTAAACTTGTGAAACTATAAACAATTGTTTCTCCAAATATCCCGTCACTATGCTCTCTTTTTGGCTTTTATATCCTGAGAATTATTATCTAGCATGCCTCTGTTTACACTCCAATAGTTTCCTATGAATTCCAGGTGCTGCAGTTGCAGGAGTTCTTCATTTATAAATCAGCTAAATGTATCCACTGCCTTTTAGTTTCTACTGAACTCTAGCAGTTGCGGTTCTACCACAAAACCGCGGACGACAAAATCGCGGTCGACGAAAGTGCGTATGTGACGTCATCACAGCGCGACGAAAAAGATCGAAAAATGTAAAAATAAAGCTAAAACCTTCCCCTAACCCCCCCAAACCTAACCCTAAACCTAACCCTAAACCTAACCCTAAACCTAACCCTTAACGTAACGAAAAACCTAACGCTAACCCTTAACCTAACGCTAAACGTAACGCTAACGCTCTAACCCTAACCCTAACCCTTAACCTAACCCTAACCCTAACCCTTAACCTAACCCTTACCTTTATGTGAATCGGCTTGCTGTAATTTAATTTTTATTTCAATTTTCGATCTTTTTCGTCGCGTTGTGATGACGTCACATACGCGATTTCGTCGACCGCGCTTTTGTGGAACGCGCTTTTGACGGGTCACGGCAGTTGCACCTATAATGGCTGTGCCCTCTTAAATCTGCCCTGCCAATGAAAGGGCAAGTCCTGGAGGTATCCCATGTTACCAGCTTTCCAATACTTCCTTAAAGATGTCTGCCATCTGGTTTATATTAAAATGTTTTTTATTATTTGAGTTAGTCCAATTCAGCATTTTTCATTTTGACATCCTTAAACCTTCAAGTTATGTCTACTTATTATATAATAGTGTATGTTTCATGCATCATTTTTATTTTCATAGCCATTACACACATTTGATGGGTAATATCTACAGGTTAATAGATACGATTGCCTTTGATCTTACCTCTAAACCTTTGTATGCTAGAGCTCTTCTATATAAAGCCTTGATATTAGAGCCATCAATCTGAAGAACATAATCACAATCCTTCTTGGCTTCTTCATACTTAAGTAGTTTCAAGAAACAAAGAGCCCTAATATAGTACAATAGAGACAATAAAGCGTAGATCATGTTGCAACACATCAAAACAGCTTGGTGCTTATGTTCCTTTTTTTTAAATAGTCATTTGCCAGTTCTGTAGAGCAGGAGTCTCCAATCTTGGCAACTTTAAGACCTGTGGACTTCAAAGCTGGCTGAGGAACTCTTGGAGACCCCTGCTGTAGAGTATCTCCAGCTGAAAAAATGATGGACACTAATGCCATAGTGGTATCAATATACAGAGCTATAGTAATATTAATATACACTATTGCAACAGTGCAATATAATAGTGTATTACCGTGGAGAATGAAGTCCATTCAATGGCTTTGGCTAATTATTATCTCTTACTTCACTGACCTTATAAGGGATATTAAAATGGTAAATGAATATTACTTGGAGCTCCTGCAGGAAATATAAATACAGTATCTACAACATGGGAATTATATTTCATTTATAAAAATGGTGATTACTACCAACAGCTTTTCTTCACTAAAACTAATGATAACTGCCTAACAATCTGAACAAAGCTGGCTAGGATTTGGATGCAGTATTAGATATCTTGTTACCTGTTAGTGTAGATAGTCTTTCCTGTGAATTTAGCTTTATGCACTCGTTGTATTTCATTAATGCTTCTTCATATTTACCCTTTTTCACAATTCATTCCTTGATTCTTAAATAGCTTAACTCTCTTCTGCATTGTCACCTATTTGTCAATAAAAATAAATAGATGCCCATTCATTAATAGCCAGAAGAATATACCTATTCAGAAAGCAAGTTCAAATACTTACAGAACATGTCTTTTCATTATTAATTAAGAGAGTTTCCACATGCTCTTATCAGTGTGGCTAACATGATCTCACAAGACTTCTTTGCCATGAAAAGTCAAAACTAGCACCACACTTTTAAGATATATAAAACAGATGTACATAGCCACTTGCCCCAATGCTGCATGAGGAATGTAAAACAAGATATGAACTGAAAAATAGTGTATGGTCAATCCTTGAGGCCTGCAGTAGTAAACATTTATTTCCAATGAAGGAGATATGAAGGCGATCCTCAAAAACTCTACATTTAAATGTTGTTGTATTCACCACTTGTTTAATGTCTAGTTCTAACTACTACAACATTTGGATTTTGTGGGCTCCAGGACATAGTCTTATTTTCTGAGATGCTCTTTTGTAGCATGAGAATTGTAGGGAAAGGAAAGGCTTAGGAATCTCTTAGCATAAACAATGAAATACTGCATAAACCATCTCTGTGGGTATGGAACCAACATCTCAATATACCTTTCTCCTCCATAATAAGTTCACTAATGATTCTACTGGTATACTAAAACATATGCACATACTAGAGTCTGTGACAGTTGATTTCTGCAAGTATTTGCAGTTTTCTTTTGTTTGACTCTGAAGTAAGCTTTCTCCATCCCACCAGTGCAACTGAGCAGAAACTGGGACAACAGGTATTGGTGGTAACTTCTTCTCCCTCCAATTTGGGCCATCCAAATCTATTAAGGTTCTCGTTATCCTAAAATAAAACAAGTTTTATTATATATAACAATATTTTATTTAAAATACTCACAGCACTTAGTGTTACCTCAGATCTATGCACGTACACATTTTTATTGTCCAACCTTTATTTTGTTCAGATCAGGCTATCCTTAAGACGCTTAGTGTCTTATTTCTCACTAGGTGTGAAAACATTAATAGTATCTTTAAGAAACTCTAAAAAACATCATAGGACACCAATTAAAAAAAAAACAAAACATGAAACATATTGAGATATCTAGGCCACTTCAATTTAATTAATTCTGTTTAATAAAGTCCAGAAACAAATACTTAGCAAGCTGAAAAAAGAATTACCAGCAGGAGGAAAGAGGAAGAGAAGGAAGCAGCTGAAATAAGGAGATGGGTTGCCAGGAAGAAAAGAGTAATAAGCAGTGAAGGGAAAAGTATAAATAAGACCTAGAAAGGGGAAAAAGTCACTGGGTTAAGCATGACAGACAGAAACATTTTAAATAACAAGCCAGAAACCAGAAGTACAAACCCATTCTTCATTTAGCAACCACTATTTATAAATATGACAGCAATAAAAAAAATCATTTTCTGACCAATGCATATTATTTACAACAATTTTTGTGTGCCTGACAACACACACGCCAAAATGAGAAATACTGGTGTAGCTGTAGGAAAAATATCTGAATGATTAGAGCAGGGTAGTCAACCTACCGCCCACTTTGTATCTCTGTTAGTAGTAAAATTTTCTAACCGCCCACTGGTTCCACAGTAATGAATGATTTATAAGTAGGGAAGTAACTTTACTTATAAACTTTATAAAGCAGAGTTACAGCAAACCCTACCCACCCACCATGAAAGCTGGAATGCCCACTAGTGGTCGGTAGGACCAGTTGACTACCACTGATTTAGAGCAACCAATGATCTTCAGAATGCATCTATTTATCACAGATTCACTTAGCCACCATTTGTTTAATAACCTGGTTGTTAGAATAGAACTCAGTCAATAACGAGTAGTTAGGCTATTCTGGACAATTCTGCAAAGCATGTATATTGAAATGTAAAAATAAAAAAACTTGGAAATTGTAATTCATGTTTTTCACATTGTTCAGGTTGTATCATAATGCTAGGAGATCTTACAGTAAATACTAAATTAAGCATTTCTTCTCAGTTAAAGTTCAGTCTGAAATATTTTCAAAAGGTGATAATGTAAGTAGTTCTCCCTGTATGTAGTCAATCATCAATTGTTTCATCATATTTAAGTCAAATTGTGATTTTAGGTTGTGGCATCTCAAGGCACAAGAGGTAATACTCACTGAACAACCAGAACTAAGCCCAGAATCCAAAGTTATTTCAATGTAAATTAGTTATAAGGGTTTGGAAATGCTGACTAGGCATATTTCTTTATCTACCTAATCCTTAATAGCAAGGTATGCATATTTTAAGTAAAAAAGACAGAAATATATATATTGAGCATGGAAACAGTGGAAGCCACATTCTAGTCAAGACAATTAAATCCCAAACATTCAATATGTGAAATAAGGAAAAAAATGATGTTCTGGATTTCCTTATAACAATTCTTTTAATTTTGGGGATGTGATATGTCAACTCTGAAGCTAACCTGGCTGAGCCATCTTGTGCTGCCTCATAGTTGCCACCAAGCTGAGAGGGGAAGGGGGTGGGGGGGGGGAAGTAGCCAGCCTGACTACAATCATAATAAGAAGTTTTCTTGTGAAAACCAAAGTCATTGCAAACAGGTGGCTGTTGAAGGAGGAGAAGAGCCTGCCATCCATCTTCATTGGACAATGTGACTGGTGACACCTGGGAGGGGGGGATTTTTACTGTTTTAATTAGATGAAACCACAGGCACTGTTAGAGTTGGATTTTCACCAGCTGTGCCGATATGATTATCCAATAAACATGTTCTTTGAGGAATCTACCTGCCTCGGAGTTCTGCTTTCAATGGGTGTGTTACTCGGAATGCTGACAACAATATCGATACAACTTCATATATTTGTGTATGGCAAAACAAGTAATCTGCTAGTGTGCAAATGTAAATCCTTTAAATATGACAGTCTCACATTGAAATATAATATATAATATCAATGTATTGATTATTATGTTTTGCACATTATGCTAAAGACAGGAATACTAATTCAACAAATAGAAAATTCACACATCAGTTAAATATGTAATAAATACATCAAATATAACTACCTAGCCATTCTTTTGCTTTGCTTCTCCTAACCAAATAGCCATGCAAAAATTTCTGCACACATCCCTTCCTCTCCCCCACCCATATCATTTTACATCTGTTATGAGTTATACAGATTGATTTGGGAGGGAAGATAGGGAATTGAGATCAGATGCCATGGGATGGCAAATATGATACTCCCCCCCCCCCCTTGGTCTAAAAAAGCAGATTGATGTTTATTTGTAACAAAAGAAGGCAAAACAAAAATCCAAGCGCTATCTGTCCCTTATTGTGGCCCAAGATTCAAGCTGGAAACCTACGTGAGAAAAGCTTTCCACTCTACTTAGCAATAGAATCAGAATCACATGAATCCTGTTACAAAAAAATTCAAATGTAAAAGTACTTTCACCCATATTTTCTAAAGACAGCAAAAATATATACCTAAAACATGAATTCAGGAAAAAAATCAGAATTCTGACTATTCACCAACTGATGTTTTCAAAATCCCCAGCAAATTGGATGTGATTAGCATTTGTCTAACACTGGAAACATCCACATACTCCAGAAAGTCTGTGGCTGGCACACCTACCTGATCTGTTAAACATTTTAGCTGCAAGTACCTTGAGATATTTAAGAGCAATGTTGATATGGAGAGCAATATTATATGAGAATGGATATCATTGGGATGTAGTGACACCCGATCCAATTTGCTGGATGATTACTTCAGGCTATTCTATAGCGATACTAAGTAAAATGGAGAACAACTTCTTTAAAGCAATACTTGTGAAGCTAAAAGCAGGCTACTGGTACTGTCTGCAGAATCTGTTTCAAAACGTTACTACACAATTGTTTTTCCATCCTATCTCAGCTAGACAGACAATATGATCATCAATAGTAATCAAAAGTCACCTAGAGACTCCATGGAATCACAGGAGCCATGATCCCTCTAATTCCTATGTAAGTCATCCACCAGGGAAAAGTAGGCTATCTCTGACTCAAAATCAGAGTGGAAATAAACAGACTAAGATTATTTTATTTGATACTTAATAATACCGATTATCTGTATTATCCAGGAATACCTGGGTAATATATTCTTATATCAAACCTTTACCATTTGTGGTAAACTCAATTTAAAGCCAAAATGGTCCCAAATTAGTAGTCTACAGATGGCCTTTAAGTAAAGTCTCAACATAGTATTATGCTTTTCTACTTACTTTTGATATATCTAACAAGCATTTACACTTCTAGTTCTCTGAATTGGGAAGGATGGAAAAGACTGCCTTATATCTCTACATGCCCTCTTAAACTGACATGAACTAAAAAAGTATCAAGATATAAAGAGAATGATTCAGAAATGTCTGTAATTACAGCATAATCCATCAGGGTTTTATACAACTACTGTATTTTCATCTGCTTTTCCCAGAGTCAGAATGCTAGGATTCTCATCAGTTCAACAGTTCTACAGGTCAATACTACCATTCAGAAGACTGGGGTAGAATGTGTTGCCATCCCACTCACGAAAGACTATTACCATAAAAAATGCTTCTCTGTCATAATTATAAAATCTGTTTCGTGAGAATATATAGCAATAGCACTTTAGACTTATATAGCACTTCACAGTGCTTTACATCCTTCTCTATGCCAGTTTACAGAGTCAGCCTATTGCCCCCAACAATTGGGTTCTTCATTTTATCCACCTTGGAAGGATGGAAAGCTGAGTTAACCTTGAACCTGATGAGATTGAACTGCCAAATTGCAGGCAGCCGGCACTTACACTTAAGAGTCAAGATTACTGGTAGACATGTAATTTGATAAATAGCATCAGAGGCTACTGCAATTCTGATTGTCTATTCCCGAATACTAGATTACTATTGATGCCAAAGAGGATATTGTAGCACACAAAATGGGATACTAAATAACAAAAGCATGTTCTCCCACTGGCTTGATGATACGCAAGCGTATACAAATCACGATTATACAATATTACTGATTCAACTGGCTACAACATTTCTCTTTTTATTACCAGATGTTCAGAAACTGCAAGTAATGCTCCTTGGCTAACCTTTGCAGATTAAGATGCATTAATATGTCAGTATACAGATGATAGGCATTCCCAGTTTTGTGTAAAATCAATTGCTAAGTACTTGAAATAACAACATCTAATAGTATCATTGCCCCAAGGTCACAGTATTTAGTAGGCACCCTTATAAATTTCAAAAAAAAAAAAAAAAGTAAAAACAAAATATGTCAGGACAGCTACATAAAAAAAGAAACAGCATCATTAATGAGAGTAATTATTTTAAAAATGTGTATATATAACATAGTCCTCTCAAAGTGCTCTATACTGGTGTTCTTTTAAATGTCATAAATGTTTACCTGTTACACTGTCATTTGCAACCTGGATTCCACTATCTATTTGCAATAAAGTTTTATAATCCACATATGCCTGTTGGTATCGTTCCATTGACTCATAGGCCTTGCTCGACGTAGAAGAGGCTTAATAGAATGTGGATGAAGTTCCAAAGCACTAAAGAACAAATGTTGAAATTATTACATGCAAGGATAAAAATAAAACATATTGGAAAGATGCAGAGTTTAAATTTTTTAAACATTAATTTCATCTTAATGAAAAGATTCTAATAAATAAATTTTAGGAGGGAGGGTGGATAAACATAATGATTTACCAATTTGTGTTATTACCATTTCAACTATATTCTTATTGAAATTTGTTATGCTCTATTCACAAGACAAAAACTGTTCTATGCAGAACTGCCTATGCTCATTTCAGTTATTAAAGTACTACAGCAATGATTTCTTCTTAAAATTACCAATCAAGTCCATTAAAAAAGTTTGAAGAATGGGCTGTCTGTACAGCGTTTTATATCAAAGAAACAACTTCAATATTGTAATAAAAATCTTACAGAAAATAAAGCTTAGGAATTCGAAGCAGACGAATTAACTCAAAACTCTATAGGATAAATGTTCTTTAAAAGTATTTGGCCAAGTCATCTAGATTTTCTAAAGATAAATTCTTTATGGTTATCACGTGACATGAAAATTATACTAATTGAAATTCTAGTCTGTTTGGAGAGCATATAAAGAAATGCCCCTTTCTGGCCCCATTCTGGCTAAAAGTTAGAAAGACTGGACAATAGATGTTCAGCTGTTAATGCTAATCTAGCTTTATTTCCTGGGATTTATTAAATGATAACACAGGAAATTAATTCTTTATTGCTTGCTTCCAGAGTTTCTTATAATGATACATTGGAAAAATTAAAGTAGGAAATTGCATGGCTGAAAAAATTCACACTGCAGCCAAAGAGCCTTTAAGAATCCTTTAATTAAAGATTTGGGATTCACACCTGTTTTTTCCTGTTTTAGTTACATCAGCAAAGTTGTTCTTAATAGATTACTTCACCTTTTTGGATATAAACGTGCCAAATATTTAAAATTACAAATATACAAGATTACAAAAGTACTCTTTCCCCAAATTATATTTTTCTTTTCTTTTGTTTATTTTCCATCTTTTATATTTTCCTTTTTTTGTGTTCTTTATTTTCAATATTTCTTAATTGCTGAATGATTAAATTAAATGTCCAATATATCCATAAGGCATTAGCATATATTTAAAATAAAGCATATCAGGATACATTACTGTGACTGCATTTGCACAGCACAAACAAGAATTCACATATTCTAGTTTCTATTACTCTCTCAGTTTATGAATGATATAGCAAAGCACTAAAAGTTTTCATCTTAGCAGGCCTATTGCCCTTAATAATATATGATAGAGTGTATGTAGAATGCATTACTAGTATAAAAATATATTGGGCTTACTAAGGAAAACTTATAGGAATGACTGGATATAAATTATAGCCCCTTTTTTGCAACTGACTGCAATAGATCCACTCTAAGATGATTAATTGGGATCCAATTATAAAATGTTGCAATCTGCTAAAAAAAAAGATATATGGAACTTTGACATGACAAATCTGTTTTCAAATGATTTTTTCTCTAAGAGCAGCCCAAACAGTTTCAGCAACCAAATAATTATTTGTTTTGTTCCATGTAGAATTTTTGAGATCATATTTAGCACAGTAAATCAGTATTAATCCCAAAACAATATCCTACCTTACATATTTACTTTGCTATATAATATTGATACTACATTACAATTCTCAGTTTCTCTATAGAATACCATAGTATTCTGTATGTAGTTTGTTGATTATACATCTTTTAAGTATGTATAATAATATTACACATTTGCCATCTAGTATTTTTATAGTTAATCAAAAAACTAAATAGTTTTATCTTTTTTATGTATGTCTACCTCCTAGATCTGATTCACTAGGCAACAATTAAGAACATAAAAACAGAAGACTTTTTAAAATAGCAGGAACATTGCAGGATATTCGACATAGAGGAGATATTAATGGCAATATCTTTCAAAAACAGACTTCATGGTTGCATTAGTGTCAGGAAACATTTCTACATAATTTGCAACTGTGTTGTAATTATAATACAACTCTTTGTAGATGCCCCGTACATGATTGCAGGTTTAAATATGAAACAGGAAATTCATGCATAAATACCCATCCAAATTCTATAATGACTTCCTTTAACACTAAAACCTTTCAGGCATTGTGATGCAATTTGGAAGAAATATTACTAGCTTATTCATCATCTTCTTTCCTTTGCCTTACAAAAAAAAGTTAGATGCAATAAATTCCAATGAATGTGTGATAGCATTAATACAGGGCTACACCTTTCAATTTATTAAAAAAATTATCAATTAAAAATCTAGTTCAAATATGTTGCAATTGCGAGGTTTCTTTTTCTCTGTTACAACTGTTATTTACCTGTTACAATCCTGAATACAGTCAGCGCAATTCCCTTCTTTAGGTAACACGCAGCTCTGTTTGAATACAAATACTTAATCCTCTGGAGCTTGATTCCTAGAATTACAATTATACAGAAACAATTAGTTACTGAAATGCAGCTGCCGTTTACCATAAAAATATGCTTCATTAGGTTCCCAAATTTCACTGCAGTAATATGAGTTGTGCTGAAAATGCACAACTGCAGTAATTCAGTTATTTCAAGGAAATGTATGTTTTATGCAGTTAATTTTAAAATATGCAATCCTTAATTAAGCTTCTAGGAATCTACATTACAAAAGTTCAGTTATCTATGAATTTAAATTCAGTTTTATAATTGGCTGTTACTGCAAAGGAACCTTTTAATCTGCTAGTTCCTGGAACAAAACAAAAAGGGGGAAAGATCGAAAGCTTAGTGGCATTTTAAAAATCATCTTTTGAAAAATGTTAATCATGGCATTTTACATACATACATACATACATACATACATACATACATACATAACATACATAACATACATACATACATACATACAATATGCATTTACCTGAACTGAGTACATTTTCAATTGCTCTGGAGTATTCAGCATAGCTTCTCCAAATTGCCCATTCTTAAATAATTCATTTTCCTTCAGTTTTCAGTTTGCAGCATTAAGCAGGCAGCAGAGTAGAATTGCTTTTTCCAGCTGCTGAGGATTCGACATCCTTTGGTTTTGCTTCCTCCCATTTCATTTCCATTTATACAGTTGCTCAGGTAGCCATTGATTTCCTTTTGTCATCTTGCAAAGGTTCCCGTAGCGTTTCTTCCAATCCGCCTTTCTTAACATTATTCTCTGAAGGGTCTCTGGGCTTCTGGGCTTCTTTAGGGTCTGGTTTCCAGGCACCTCCTCGACTACTGAACTTCTTTTGTACATTGCCCATGTCGGCTGGCTCGCTTGTGCTCTCCCTTCCCACCAGCACTGCAGTTTCTACAAGGAAGTGAATCAGCTGGGTTAGAGTGTGCATCATCGGAAGGAACAATTGTCAGACCAAAGCAGGGGTGGACTGAAACGTTCGTCAGAAAGTTCACAGGATATTTAGCTTGCTGAAAAGAACTGACCCCAAGATTTGTGTGTTTTATAAGTGATTATAAAAATCCACACAACTGCTATTGAAAGAAATTTAAAAACTGTCGAGTCTGCTGCTATTTCAACACTAGTGGAACCCTGTTTTTGAATGACATGCAGTTCAGCTGGAATTAACTATCTAAATACTAGGTATTCAGTGAAAAAAAAACCTCAGTAAATTATATGGAATTGACAGTCATAACTATGTTAATAAACAGACTTACTGGGTGTCATTACTGAATATATTAGATAGAAAAGACTATTTTAAAACATGTACTATTTTGTAAAAGGAAGATGTTTTTATTTCTATTGAAGAAAGTACCACTATGAATAAATTGTTTGCTTTTAAAAGCTTTATAAAGGAAAAACATTTTAAATTTCTGAAGCATCACCTTCAAACATTATTTTGCAGAAAACAATAAACTTGAATATATCAATATCATTGCTTTAAATTCTACATTTTTAGCTATTATTTAAATATGACATTGTGAACAGAATACTTTGCCTTTAGCTTTAATTTATTCCCACTTGGAAACTGTTACACATTAATTCCAAAAGTTATTCAGGCTTTTAATGTGAACAGCATCAAATGAAAACTATTGATATTGAAACTGTAAAGAGTTCAAAGAGATAACAGGCTGAAACTTAGTAAAGTAACAAAATAATACTTCACACATAGAAACATTCAGATTCAGTCCCTGATATCACTAGGTAGGGTTTAAAAGAAATTTTCAAAATCTTGGAGAGTTTTACAGTCTTTGTAAAAATCTTAAACTTGATTAACTGACAGGTGTTTAAAAAAACACAGTGCAATCTACTCACGGTTTCTGAAATGAAACATTCAATAACTTACTTCTATCTCCAGAACCATTTACAAATTCTCCTTCATTTCTCTCTTGTTCGTCTGATTCTTCGATTTCTTCAATGAATATTCTTTTCCCTTGCTTTGGGTCTGAGATATAGGTTCTGATTCTTTCAGATTCTTATCAATATCTAGTAGCTTTTTCTGTAGAATAATAGTAATGTTTTAGTTAAACAGTGTAAAATATTACAATTTGTACTTTCAAACTGTACAAATCTTATTATGGACTGGATTTAAACTTAGTTATGCTTATAAGCCCATAGAAATCCAGTTTGCATGAGTTGATATTAAAATACATTAATTTCTTTAATGGAGTTTCTTTAAGCGTAATTTAGATCTGGATCATTTATCATGAAAGAATTGTTAGTACTCCTAACTAGTTTTTCAATTTCTACAGGGCGCCTGTCCAACAACTCCTGTTTCTGTATAATCAATTTTGAATTCTCGTTTCACTTTGTCTGTCAGTCTCACGAGTTGAAGTGAGCTCTCTTTCACATTCACAAAGTTTATTTGCAACCCAAAACCAAAGCTTTGCCATCAGGAAAAGCAGTTATCAGAGTAGTTATCCAATGGAAATTTATAACCAGAAAACTCACATCTTATTTGCAGGTAGCTTTTCCTTGCATCAAACAATTGATATTTTGAACAATGGAAGTGGATATTAGCATTTATTTTTTGCTTTTTGGTGGAGCAAAGGATGGAAAAGATTTTTTGTTACTCTACCATCTTATTAGTCAAAAATACCAAAAAGAAAATAATAGAAAAATAAATAGAAAAACATCAAGTTGACTATCTCCTGTAATTTTAGCTACACGTACTCTGCCTAATAAGATATCATAGTTCCATTAATTTCTAGTATTTTACAAGAAAATATAGAGTTTCTATAATTTTTCTTACAGTATATACCATTTATTCCCTCCATAATATTTTATAATTTGATCTAGTTTGCTTTGCCTCTTTCAAAATTTGTAAAGTTTGTAACATACCCATGATAATAACACCCATTATTTGTACTTTTTGTCTTAAAAACCCATCATTTCCATTTAATTTAGGCAAAATTGCATTTGAAAGCTCCAAATCTTGTTGAAGTACAATTGTCAACATTAACCATGTTGATTGGCAATGCTAGTAGCATAAATCATCAATATCTGAAGCCAATACTGGTTTAATTAAATGACATGGAGATCCAAATGACTTATGTTACTTTGTCCCCTTTTTTTTCAAATAAAAAAAGTTGAAATATGGTCCTTTGTGTCAGTTTCTACCAGGTTACCAAAGGGACAAATCTCATTGCTTTCTTATTTATTATATTTTACCTACCTTTCCCAAATCAAAACATCTTGAAGCAGAAAACACACTTAACACATTAAAAATGCTCATATAATTATAGTAAATAAAAACATTTAATTTAAAACAGCATATAATGGCAGCTAGAGAGAAAGTATTCAGAGAAGGCTTTGACTAAAAGAAACCCTTTGAGTAGATAGAGCAATTTTATAGAAGTTTTGGTTTAGACGTGACTGTAGATGATAAGCTTTTACATCAGGAAAAGGAATATTCTATTAGCTCACTCCTCCCACATTCAAGATTCGGGTCCCAAAAACCTTTACAGCAACTATAGCTAACTTAGATTGGGTGTGGAAAGTCCTGGTCTTCTCATGTTAATTTAAATTTAAAGCAGCTAAAGCTAGTGTATATAGGATCAGGGCAGAATTTTAGTGTTGCATTCTCCTATATCCCTAACTCTTCAACTGGTCGTGACTGTAAGTCAATCAAACAGATGGAAACCAAAAATAAAGATGTTGATTCCTGATTTTGCTGTTATTGGTTGATTGCAGGGCATCCTGACATTCCCTAGGCAATTTCATAAACTAAGTATTATTGTAGTTATTGGACCAATAGGCAAAAAAAAGAAAAAAAAAGAAAGCCTGCTTTTGTTCAAAAAACACTTAAAATATACTTATCTTCAAGGATTGAGGTGAGTGGTGGAGAAAGTAAGAAAAAGGAAAGGGAGCTAATCACTGCCTGTAGTTCACAGCTAAATACAGAAGATAAACAAATGGCTAATCAGAGATAGGGAAATAATCTGGATTCCAAAGTTGAAATTAATCACAATAGCAAACACAGGTAGTCTTCTAGCCTCCAAAGAAGACATATTCTTGGATTTATGTTAGGTAGCTCAAGAAAAACATAATAGGGAACTTATTTGCTCATTCTATACCATCAAGATAGGCTTTTCTTAGATTATATCTCTTATGGCAAATTTGAGAAACTTCACAATCATTGGCCAAATATTACAGATATAAGAAAAGGAGAGCAATAAGTGTTCCCAGTATCTAGCTGATAACCTTAAGTCAAGACCAACATTTATATATTATTGCTATTATTAAGAGAAGGCGCCTTCTCTTCACTGAAATTCCTATTACATCATTTAAAGCTGAAACTAACTTTCTAAATAGATTACGAGACTTTATTTAAGAAACAACAGATGTGACAACAGATTTTATAAGATTTCTAACTGTGAGTTTCTATTCTTAGACACATTCAACAAGTTCTTATAGCCTTGACAATTATTTGGTGTCCTAATATCACTGCTATATCACTAAAAAGACAAACATTACATATTTATCAATATAGGCTGTCACTTCTCGGAAAAATGGTGGCAGTATCTTCTCAGATGCAATTTCTATAATCAATTATCAGAAGAGACTCGCTTGTTTTCCTTTCCAACAGGAATCCCCAATTAAACAGTTATCAGGCTAATAGAATTTCAAGGAGTCCTTGTCCTGTCCCTGTCTAACACATCTTGATCAGAAATCCCTGGTTCCACATTACAACAGAGTTTTGTCAAATGCCACAGCAACTAAGTTCGCAGAATTCAAAAAAAGGTTAGCACACTTGCTATGATCCTATGTCCAACTACAAACAACTGCTACACAAGTACCATTACATATTAATGCTACAACTCTCAAAATAAGTATTAATACTTACTTTAGCTATGGCATTTTTGGATCGATATGTAATACTTTCTTCAAGCCTTCAGCAGCCATTTCAAAATTCTGCAGATTACTATAAACATGGAACGACGCATAAGAGCTACAGATTAATTAACAAATATAGTTATCACTTTCTTCTGAGTAACAGATTGTAGTGCTACATATATACTGTAAATGTAAAGCAACATTACATATAATCGCCTCAATAAAAAATGTTTTTTTAAAATTGCATTTGACATAATATACGTAATCTGCAGACTATTCAGATTTCATTAAATGACTGGGGTTTCTTTGATTTGATGAATTTATAGGCCGCCCAATCCCGAAGGACTCCGGGCGCCTTCCTTGTATTTAGGTTTGGAGAAAAGAGATTTGGGGATAAGTATATCATGAGTATTTACATCTAATCTACTAATGAGGATGTCAAATAATAGATTTTTTTAAAATTTTGCAATAACACATTTTAATTAAAGAAGTATGAATGCTAATTTGCAATCTCACTATTAAATATTGGCATAAAGCTAAAGAAACCATATTTCAATCTGGCCTCAATTACTGGATGATTTAAAAAAAACTTTCTATACAGATACCAAAATGAATTTCTGATGTACCATGTGACTATTTCTTTTCCTTCCCTAGTTATCATTGTTTCAGATCAGGCATAAAATAAACTTTTGAAGTGAACATAGAATAATGATATGGAAATACTCAATATTTTTTACGCTTCCCTGCTTTTTCTCACCAAGTAAATATGTGCAGATTATGCAACCTCTTTGTAAATGCTTAAAATAATTTTCATTTAAAACTGTCTATAAATCTCATCTATTAAACAATTTCCAGTAATTCTAAATAAGAAGGCATGTAAGTTTTCTACTCTGCACATTTATGTACAGGCGGGGCATAACCTTTCCTAGGGGGTCACAGCAACACTTGTAATAACAACACAAATAATTCATACACCAGTCGAAAGCCCATCAAAAACTGAGTTTATTGACACGATTTAATAGTCAGTATGACCACCATTAGCCCTTCGAACAGCATTCAAACGAGGTGGATTGATAAACGTCGCTCCAGCATCGCGAGCCTCTCGAAAGGCAATGCATTTTATTCTGTCAATGATCCTTTGTTCTTCCGAATCGAATTTTCCAGCCATTCTTAAAGCAAATTTAACATTAATAGCTCATTCAATTCAGTTTTTTATGGGCTTTAAAATGAGATGTCGCGGAAGTTGTAAACTGCTGTCGATCTTGCTGTGACCCCTAGGAAAAGGTTATGCCCCACCCTGTAATAAATTATTGGTATTAAATATATTTTATTTGATTATAGGATTGTGCATGTTCTAGATTGGAATGCACAAGGTAATCTGGATCATTTGAGGGACAGGCATGCAGCAACTGTTGCACAATTACCATATTTTTCAGAGTATAGACGCACCAAGGTTTTGAAGAAGCATTTTTTTAAAAAGGTAGGTAGATAGAGGGATAGACAGGGAAAGAGAGAGAAATACAGTAGGTAGGTAGGGAGAGAGAGAGTAGTTAGGTAGGTAGATAAAGGGATAGAGAGAGAAATAGAGATAGATAGTGGGTGTAGGTAGGTAGGTAGAGGGATAGAAATAGAAGAGAGTATACAGTAGATAGGTAGGGAGAGAGAGAGAGTAGGTAGGTTGGTAGGTAGATTGATGAGAGAGAGAAATAGAGAGAAATACAGTACATAGGTAGGGAGAGAGAGTAGTTAGTAGTAGATAGGTAGGTAGGTAAGGGATACAGTAGAGAGAGAGAAATAGAGATAAATGCATTAGGTAGATAGGTAGAGGGATAGAGAGAGAGAAATAGAGATAGAGAGAAATACAGTAGATAGACAGGTGCTGGCACAGCACCCTGATCTGCTGGCACAGCACTTGATCAATGTAATTCTCATCAATCCATTAAGAGCTTTCCAAAAGGAAAAAAAAAGTTTTTGCACTGTGCAAACCTCCCAAAAATGTTTTTTTATGAAAATGGGCCCATTTTTTTTTTCCAAAAAAAGGCATGGATAGCCTTGTGTGAGCTTGTAAAGTGCTGCTGCGGGGGTGGGCAAAAACAAGCAAAAAACAGATTGTTTTTCAACAAAAACAGGCCCGTATTTTTTTAAAAAAAATTGCATGCATAGCCTATGGAGGCTTATAGAGTGCTGCTGGGGACTTGGGGGGAGGGAGGGAAACAACCCGTTTTTTTGCTCATTTCTGCCCTCTCCGGCTCCCAGGAGCTCTCTGAAGCCTCTATAAGGATATGCACGGCCATTTTGGTGTGGGGGATGGGCTTCAGGAGGCAAAAATGCTGTATTCAGTGTATAAGATGCACCCAGATTTTCAGCCTCCTTTTTGAGGAAAAAAGATGTATCTTATACTCGGAAAAATATGGTACATAAAAATTCATCTTTCTTGAAAAATCACCTGATAGACCCAGTGGTTGCCCTTACCTTCCCAAATCTATTGGTAAAGGCTCAAAGAGAGACAATTCAAAAACAGTTCACACTTTGTTTAAAATTGCCACATATACTGTACTAGCCATAATTATAAGGCATTTGTTTCAGCAGTTTAATGTGTTTAGAAATATATTAAATATTCTACCTTTTATATTTTCTGGTTCCATTTTTAATACAGCCTCACAATCTTGAAGCGCATTGTGCCAGTTTTGGAGTTTGATTTCTGTCTGAGCTCTGTTATTGTATGCGGCCACAGTAGGAGTGCAGATATGCTTCTTCAAAAAGCAAAATATATCATCAGATCCAGACAATCAATCTGGACACTTCAATAAATAGTTATTAGCAACTTAATGCTTGATAATTCCACTGTTGTGTCAGACGTTGTGGCCAAAACTGAGTTTAGTAGATGTAAGCAACATTATTAGAGTTTACAAATACTTACTTGAATTAGTAAGAATTAGGTCAGTTGAAAAGAACTGTTATTGCATTCCAATATAGTTTAGAAATGCAAAAGAAAGGTTTAGGCATATTGCTTTGCATAGCAATTCAAGGGCAAGATATAGTAGGAAAGAAATTAATGACACAATCAGAGCAGATGTAACCAACTCTTAAACAATTGTAAGTATAATCTTTGTTGTCATTGTACTTAAACACAACGAAATTGGTTAATAGGAAAAAAGCAAATTGAAAAGGGAACAAAAAATCTGAAGATAGAAATGACGTTCTCTTGTGATAGTGACATTTCCAACATTGGCATTTGAATAGTTCTTTATTGGCCAAGTGTGATTGGACCAGTGGTGGGTTGCAGGTGGTACACCCTGATACGGGCATACCAGTGCCTGCCCAGAGCATCAGGTACCATTCTGGTATGGTGCTCCGGAGGGCCCACCCGCCCGCCAGAGCTCCTTAGCTGTATTTGAGCTCTTTGGCGCTTCCGCACACAGAGCACATGGCTCCTGTGCGATGCTCCGCCGAGCAGCTGGAGTTTAGCTGAGCCTTGCGGAGGGATCGCAAGAGGTAACAACGCATGCTCATGCTGTGACCGTTCATGTAGTGGAACCCACCACTGGATTGGACACTTGGCCAATCACAATTGGAAGCAATTTGTCTTTGGTGCATATTCTCTCAGTGTACGTAAAGAAAAATAAAATACATTCATGAAGAATCATAAGATACAACACTTATTGAAAGTCATAGCTTACTAATAAGCAATCAAATCATTCTAGGAAACAAAACAATATAAATTGTAACGAGACAAGCAACATGGTTATACTCATAAGTGGGAAGAGATAAGAGATAATTGACTAGGCTTCATTGTTGTGTCCAACTTCAAGAGGAAAGCTGCCTGCTGCCACCTATTTTTGCACTTGGCACTTAGGAAAAAAAATACTGCCCTTTACTGAAACAATTCCCAAATCTCCCCTTAATCTTTACAGTGATTCTATCTATATATTGTGGTTTCTGAAGCCTTTATGGAACATAATAATTCTCATCTGTAAACTGATTATTTTTAAAGCAAATTAAGGTTCCTGCTTTGTTCAAGACAAATAAAATTATTTTAATAAATCAGAAAGAAAATTCAAAGAACAGTAACTTACCGACTGTAGTAGGCAATCGCTTCTTTATAATCACCTATGACAAATGCTTCATTAACCTTTTCTTTTTCACGATGAGCAGCAAATGTCTTTTCTTTTGTAGTCATCCCTAGAATAATTCTTATTGTAAATGAAAGGAATAACATTTACAGGCAAAGCGCTTACATAAAAGTATTTTAACTTTCATAGCTAGGGGTATCTTATAAAAAGTGCACTGATCTGGCAAGCAGTAATACTGCATTTCAATAACCCTATAGATTTCATATAGATTTCGATATAGATTTGCATTTGGGGCGGGGAGTTCATAGGTTTAATTCTCAGGATCCTCCAGTTAAAAGTAGCAAAGGTGGAACATATTTGTGCCTGAGACATTAGAGAACAGTGTTAACCAATAAACAACTGCATATTAGAAGCCTATGAGCTCATTCAGTATATAAGAAGGTTTGAGCCAGTCAACTCTGCCTGGACTGAAATGTCAAGATTTGATGTTGTTCTTTGTAATCTTTTATTTATTTATTTATTTATCTATATAATTTGCTACGTGGTAAAGATAATTTTTAAAATTTCATTTTCAAAATACCTGCCTTCTACTAGTAGTTAAATTACTTCAGTAGTAAAGATATACAATCAGAAACGTTTTCTTTTTGTTTTACCAGAGGGCAAAGCTGTATCTTCACAAAGCATAATAAAGTGGTAGGAACCTGTTTCAGAGAATGGGAATTTAAACATCTGATATGTACAGTTGCCATTAAGATATACAATTAACCAAAGTTCCCAAAAACTATACATTCCTTAGAGATTACTTACCTACTGTGTCTATCTCTGCTTTTGGCAATTTTATATTATTGTTAATGCTGGTTTTAGAATAGTCGTTTCCTGGTCCTCAATTTTGGAACATTCTTTTTCAACATCAAACCTTAAATTCAAAATGATTTAGTGTATGTTCGATTACAATAAGTTTCATTACAATATGATTTAAGTGCAAAACAACATCCTTTATTTGAAAGCCAGTGTTCTATCACAACCCATGTTGCCAATCAATTAAAGCAATGATCCCTCACAATCTTAGGCAGCTGTCTTTCCCAATGCAGATATTAGAAACTCTTATACCAGCAACATCAGGGATTGAATCTGGGCCTTAAGGACAGTTTACAGTTATATCCAGATGAATAAAAGCATCTCTCCATGCCAAGTAATGAGTAGAAGGTATCCAACATACTTATCCCATTCTTTGTAGTCTCTTGGTATATTTTTCTTTTTTTGCTTTATTTTACAGTTTCATTCTGTAACAAATATTATAAAAACATACTTTTTTATTTATTTTTACTATGGTTCAACACATTCACTCAACTTGAGTTCAACTCTCCTACTACATGGCTATGCTACATTACACCTGTCAGCAATTCTTGATCCAAATTAACTTGCTTTAGTGTTTAGTGTATTGGTTGAACACTGGGTAGACACTGATTCAAGTTTACTCTCCCTTGGAAGTCTTACTGAATAACTTTAAGTTAGTTGTTATCTCTTAGTGGTTAAGAAAAAAATTGGGAAGGATCCAGTGCCATATATCTTGCCTTGAACTTGTAAAGGAAAGGTATAAATATAAATCTAACCTAAATAAGCAATATATTCAACAATTGTTTCAAGATACAATTCTGGGGAATCAATGAATTTGTTTAACACTACTATTTAATACACTTGTACCAAAGAATTTAAGAGCTTTTTAAAAAAAAATTAGTATATCACATATTCTAATGAAGAATGGCACTTTTACTCTTTCTCCCCTTTTTCCCATGCAGTATAAAATTCACATATGAATATTGCATAACCTGACTTAGGGAAAGATGGTTCTCTGAACTACGAATTGGTGGTAAATTTTCCACATTTTCCTTGAAAACTTCAGTTGTAGCATATTGCGTTTTATACTCATCTTCTTTCATTTCTGTAATCCAGCTCTAAAACAAACAGATAACTTTGATTTGCTATATGTAAGAACTGCAGCCTAAAAACTCTAGGTAACAATACATTTTTACAGATTCATTAATGACTAATATTTTTAGTGCAGGTTCAGCAAAAGAGAAAGTAAAAACGTAAACCAAGTCAATACTGTGCTTGTGTATATAGTTGATGTTCTCTATACACTTTTTATCTATTCTAGACTACTGGCTAATATAGAATTTGCAATGTAAAACAGCTGGAGAGCCAATAAAAGAACATGCAACTTATTGCTATATCTCATAAGAAGCAGGATTTCAGACAAAGTGGTTTGTTTGACAATCTTAAAATTTAACATCAAGAATTATTTAAAGTTTGTAATTCACTAAGGGGATGAATTTAGTCTTCTGATGGTAGCCAGCTGAGGAAAACAGGGTGTGTGTATGTGTGTGTGTGATTCAACAGTGGACTAAATGAAACCCTAAATTAAAATTCTTACATTACACTTTGAAATTATGAATTACCGTCAAGTCATCATTAATTTTTTCCATTCTTCAGTAGTAAAATCAGAAGCATTAGCTACCGCTTTTTCTTTTCGAAGAACTCTGCTATTTGGAGCCAAAGACTCAATGCGGTTTTCACAAAATAAAATAAGTTCAGGGAAAAAGCCCTTCTTCGCCTGACCTTAAGATAAACAGGATATTAGATAACCACCAAACACATTATTATTCCAAGAATTAAAGCATAAATACCAATACCAGCATGAAATACTTATCCTTCCCTCCCAATCATTAATAAAAACCCTCAATTTGGGGAGTTTCTGTAACATCATCAGCCTTAACACACACAAACCTATCTAGTCATTATTAGTTGATTTATTATAATACATATTGCCAATTACTTTTGCTATAGTTCTTGTTTTGTACATTTTCCTTTACTTTTTAACTTAATCATACTTAGTTTCTACCTGCACTACATAAAAATAAGGCTTGTAGAAACCTAAATGTTCTTCCTACCACAAATGAGTTTAGCAAGAATTTTAAAAAATCTATGATTTTAGTGGCAAATACAAGTTTAATTATAAATTGTTATATCGTTATATGTATGTATATAAACTGCAATAATAAATAATGGTCTTTTAAAAAGGTAAAGTGTTCATTGTGTTCATTTTATTCATCTATTTTTTCTATGATAAAAATAAACATCATTTAAATGCTTACCTTAATATCTTGAGAATCTTTTCTAAATACTTACATCAGTGCATTTTCAATGAATTGTAGTCCAGATGATCAATAGGAATTTGATATGTTCTTGTCGTTTCATGGCTGAACCAGGATGACATTTGACCAGCACTTATAGCTACAAAGATAAAATTTAAGTATCTCCAATATAGTTTCTCAAAATTATTTATGAAACTGCCCAAGTTATAAAATAAAATGCTATAAACACAGTCAGATTTTTTTGGAAACTATTTTCAAATATAGAAGAAAGATGTCCATCTCAACCTTAATTTGGATCTGGATCAATTTACAACACCTGTATAATAACCCTTGGCATACGTAATTTCTCTAAATTTGAGACCATATTCTTGATTGTCACTGCTATATAGGTGTGATTAATCATCAATAACTATTTACCCAGTCAAGGAAAACAGGTGATACTGCCCCATAATCCATTCTAAATATTTCCTACTACTCCCAAATTATTCCCAGGTTTTGTTCTGGGCACGCTGCCAAGCAAAACTGCATATTTTATTCAAATATTTTCAAGAAGCCTATGTGGCTCTTAATGATACTGTATAACAGAATACCAATTCCAGGTTCTTTTGCTTCATAGTATGTTTTTTTCATTTCTTTTAATTAAAACAAAATTTAAATAAAATAATATGAGCAGGAAAAGAGAACACAGAGACACAAGACAAAATACTTTCAGATTTCCCCATGGACCTCTTTTAATACCTGCTTTTATTTGAAGTCACTCATATGGAACCATTTCTGTGACTAGAGCTATATTGATTTATGCTCGCACTTAATAGAAGAATTCACACACACACACCCAAAACCAGTAGAATGATAGATTATTTCTTACCAACTTGCCTCACTATTTCAAAGAAGCCAGAATTAAATCAGGATATACTGTACTCTATTAAGGTAATATATTAAAAGATTCTATGTTGATGCTAATAAACCGACTCTGATAGAATTCAACATAGCATGTTAGATTTTATTCAAAAATAGACAATTAACTCTGATGATATTGGTTTTTTTTTCCTGAATCTCCTAAACCTGATCTGAAGGGTCACTAAATCTTCTTGAGTAGATTTATGAATGATCAGAAAAGAAATCTGTTATATTGGCAACATCATACCTTTTCCAGATCATATTATACATGCTGTACAGATTTCATCTTATATAATGACATATATTTAATAATTTTATCAAACAATTATTTAATACTATTCTGCCTTAAACTAAGCCCAAGAGACATTATCAAAGAAAAAATTGAGAGTGAAAAATGGCCTTTTAAAATCATTTTTGCTATTTACAGATAAGTAGAGTAGCTATTATAATGAGCAACATGTTGAATTTAGGAGCTATGTAGCTTATTTTAATGTTGTTATTCTGCAAAATGTAGAGTGTTAAAAGATCCAGTTGCTCTTTGGAATTTTGTCTTTGACTGAATTTAAGTTATTCATGCCTTTCTATTTGCCTGAAGAAAAAAATACTTTCCTTTTGCCCAAAGAAAAAATCTTTGCAGAGATTTTTTATCCATAAGATAATTGCTCAGGTTTAATGGTGCACAAAAAATAAATTGTTTTAGGTTTTTATTATTTAAAGAAATGAAGAGAAAAGAAGTGTGTGTATAATTCTCATATAGCAAATACATTATGTTGAATGTATCATCAGTGTTCATGTTTCTAATTTTAATTGCATTGAGTAAAGTGCCTACGCAGCTGATTTAATTAAAAGGAGTGCTAATTCCTAGAATACATCTTTGTATATAATCCTATATATTTTGTGGCAGAACATCATGTTACAGTAGTTTTTGCCATATTAGGCAAACATACTTATTCCTCTGTAAACAAGTATTTTCTGCTACAATTTTTTAAGTTTTGTAAATGGCTACCTTGGAAATTATTTTTGGCTTTCTTTGAAATTACAGTAAAACAGATGATAAAGTGTATATATATATACTGGCCCAAAACATACCCTTCAGTCAAAAAGCAGCTAAATTGTTTCATTACAAAATGACACAATAAAGAATTAATTGGAAACCAGTGAGATCTCTTCTTTGGAATCAACCAATTTTAAAAATTCAGATTCATGGATCTTGCTGGAATTCATTCTTCTATACAATGATTTACTCAGTTTTATTTTTTTGTGAGTGAACTCTAAAGACACACAAAGAAAACAGGAGAAATGTATGAAGAATAGGAGCAAAACACCATTTTTTGTTAGGAAGGCAGTTCTTATAAATGCCCTCTGTCGTTCAAAAATAATACAGCATCCTTTTTTCAAACAATTAGCAACTGTTGCTATGTACTAAACTGAAAAATATGGCTTCCTAGGCTTTTGCAGCTTCAGTGTATCCGTGAACCTACTCCACTATTTCATAAAATGTGGATCTAAGATGCTTAGGGGTTCATCAAGACTGTAAAATTGAAATGATTTTCCAAAATGTAAATCCTATAAAACTACCATATTAAAATCCCATCAAATGATGTCAATTTTAATATGATATTGATAACATAACCCATATAAGCAAAAGTTTGTTGGAGGCCCTTCATCATTTTTAAAGTGGGAAAGTTCTGAGTAAACAAAAGATTAAGTAATGCTGATCTAACTTGTCAAAGCTGCATTCCTTTATTTGAGAGTGAATTCAGAAAATAAACTGATTTGGTACATAACAGGAGAATCACTTTTCTCCTGTGAAAGACTAAAATAGGTAGGAATCTGTCTAAAGCTGTATCTTTTTAAATTGGGCACTTTAAGATGGATGGACTTCAACTCCCAGAATTCCCCAGCTAGCACTGCATTGAATTATGCTGGCTGGAGAATTCTGGGAAATGAAGTCCACCCATCTCAAAGTTGCTGAGTTTGAAAACACTGCTATATGGTTCTTCACGCCAAGGCAAGATGAAGCCTCTTTGTTCCCCCCTCAATTACCACTCCCAACAATATCAAGAGATGCCGGGAGTTGTTTCAACTTACATCTGGGATCCAAGACACTGAAGAAAAAGTAGATGGAAATGAATGGACGGGTATTGGACCCTCAGCCTTTCCCCACCTCCCCTGCTCCTTCCGAAACCAAACCCGTGTTTACTGTGTTCACGGGAAGCCCGCCCCCCCCCCCGTCCGGGCTATCCTCTAATTGCTCCCATTGATGTCCCCACACCCCGAATCTTTCCCGCTCTCCCCAATACCTCTGCATCCCACCCCTTTTTCCTTTCTCGCTCCTTGGACGGTTACCTGTTTCAATGAAAGCCGAGCGCCTCCTCCTCCTCTTCCCTCCACTGCTTCCCAACAGTCCCGTCCTACACAAGGGATGCTGCGAGGGTCCACCCGCCGTCAGTAGCCAATTAACGCACGCGCTCGCACCTGGCAGAAGCGCCGCCGGTTAGTCTGCTCGATTCCCTCTAGGCGCGTGAGATTCAGTACCTGAGGGAGCATGCGTGGAAACCCCCGTCCCAGCCAGGAAACTCTCCATAGGAGAGGGAGGGGAGTGGCGTTGTTGGACGGTTCCCATGGCGACACTGGGAAAGACGCCGCGTGGGAGAGAACCCGCTCCCCCCCTCATTTAAAACCACTGGAAGGTCATGATATCTGATACAGAAGGAATCGATTAATATTTTACTGAGTTTATATATTCTTTTCTGTTTCTCCTTCCACGCGAAGCAGTTTAGCAAAGAAACGGAACAAGAAATTGGCTCACCAGCAAATTGCGTGGCTCAGCACAACAACATAGCTTGGAAAGGCCTTGTTATCCTTAGTAGATCCAAGAAAGATAACCAGGTTTCATATAAATGTAATGCAAAGCAGGTGGAAAATTAGATTCAGAATTCTTCCATCTCCTTATTGAAAAAATATGATATAGTATCAGACCCAATTTTTTTCAACAAGTATTCTCTATGCCATCTCTTCACTTAGAACAGTAAAACTGATTGTCCATTTGAAACTAAAGTGCAAATATTTCAAGCTTCAATAAAGTTAAACATAAGGGAAGAGACTCTTTTATTGTAATTAAAAAAAACCATAAAAATCAAGCCAAATATCTGTAAAGGAGTTCTCACTTTTAAAATTCTTGTCATTTTAGCCTTCATTTTCCAAGAAATCAAAAAAGGGCATGTACACATATTAAATTGATATATTACTTTTTCTGTACTTTGCATATTGTTTTCCCAAACTGGAACATGGGGGGTGGTGAGTATTGGGCATATATTGTTATATTTGTAACTAGTCAGTGAGATAAATAAAGCTAAAAATAAATGATTGGGCATCTATTAGTGAGCTTAATGATTAAAGCTGGCAGAATGAACCATTGTTTAATGATCCAATCCTGAACTACTTCATTCCTCCAAACCTTCCCCATTTCATTCCAAACCAAAAACAATATGGTAATTTTAATTAGTATAATTTACATTAGATAGTACAACAATCCTCTAACATGTAGGTTTAACTCTAATCAAATGTTGCTTCTATAAACAGTCAACAAAGTGCTTGAAATAAAATTTTATTGCAAGAACCAAAATTGGAGTATTTGCTTAAATAAAATCAACACAGAATGGACATGAATTCAGATCAATTAGATGCATCCTCTGTTCTCTTCATCGGGCATCAAATACAACTACTGTGACACAGTTAAGGAAATGACTGACTGGAAAATATGAAAAATGACAACTAATAAAAATTAGACAAATAATTTTATAATTTGCAATGTATAAATAAGAGTAGTTATCCCTTAGCTCATCTTCTGTCACATATATATTTTCTCATAGTTCACAAACTTATTCTTAACTGGAGGTCTATTCATGCATTCTTACTTATAATCCTTCCTATTGCTCATTTTCACTAAGAGATAAAACTGGCAAATCAAATATTTTCTAAATCAGATCTAAAAACTATTAAACTGATTTTGTCCATGTAACCTATCTCAAAAAAGTTTCTGAAAGTTTCCAGTACATGAGAAATACATAGGGCTTGGATGAGACAGTGGCCCAATGCTGTGAATTTGATTCCTCTGAAAGTATAAGTAGAAACTTCCTTCCTTACATTCTGCAATATTAAAATATTTTTATTCTATTGTATTTTTGAACAAAGCAATTGTTGAGATCTATTGTGTATGTATTTATTAAGTTTTTTTAATCTGTAGTTTCTATTTTCTACAAGAATCTCACAACTATGCTATCAACAATTATTATAAATAAATAAAAGCCCAAGTCAACATCTATTAGAATTTTCAGGCACTGTACGGAAATATGGGTGTCCTGCATGTAAAAACTCCCTAACCAGACTGTTTTGAATGTACTCCTCTTTAAGTGTCTGGAAGCCTGAGAGAAATGGATTTAAAAATGTTATGAAAGGAAACATTAAATTGGGACAGCAAATGCTGGCACAATTAAATGTGACAGATGCTGCTTTCACTAGTCACACTTACAATGTCATTTGAGAAAATAGGTTACAAAGTATGTTATATACTTTAAGCTGTGGCAAGCCTGCTTTAAAGTATTTCTAATCAGATTAAATATTTGCATATCTAATAGTGTAATAGTAAATTCTGGCATTTCATTTTATAGATAATCTTAAGGAGCTTTTAATACTATTCCAATTTTACAGTATGCTTCATCTAACTAATATACGGGTAATCTTGACTTACAGCAGTTTATTTAGTGACTGTTTAAAGTTACAGCAGCACTGAAAAAAGTGATTTATGATCGTTTTTCACACTAATGGTCCCTGCAGCAATCCATGATTAAAGAATCAGAATTTGGATTCTTGGCAACTTACTTATATTATGATGGTTGCACTGTCCCAGGGTCATGTTACCATCTTTTGTAAATTTCTGTGAAGCAAAGTCAAGGGGGAAGCCAGACATTAACCCTAACGACTGTGTTACTGTTAGCAACTATAGTGAACTGTGGCAAGTAAGGTCATAAAATGGTGCAAAAACTCATTTAACAACTTTTAGCAACAGAAATTTTGGGCACAATTGTGGTCTACCTGTATGGTATACCTGTATGAAATAAAACAGACTTGTTGGCAAATCACTGTGTAAGTGTAAAATGACATCACTGAATGAGATACTAGAAGAGATAAAAACACAAATTAAGATGCTCAAGTATAAGGATACATCTTTTTGTTCTTTTCTTATACATTATTCTGTAACCACACTCTCTGCATCTGATAGGATCTCTTGCTTTTATCTCATTTTCTTTGTGACAATCTGAAAACAATGACAATCAATAAGAGGTAAAATAAGTGATAAAATAAAAAATTAAATTAAGCATTAGGACAAACAAAACCACAGATTTTATTGGAAATAAGTAAATTTGCTAACTAGCTTTTGACTACTCTTCAGTGATATATATAAAGAACTTCTCTCCCTAGTAAAAAAATTTTTTACTAAATTATCTCATATTCTTTTTCACAGAATAATTACAGGAAGCAAACCCATAGTAGCTATAACATCTAGTTTCTTTCCTCCTCCTTCAGAATGAAGAAAAACGACACTAGCATGGAGACTCCGGAAGTTTAACTAGTGATTTTTAACTAACACACATTCTATTTAAATCTATAGCACTGTTCAGGGTTATGCTTTAAAAAATTAGGACTCAAATCAAAAGGAAAAATAACCGTAACATTGTTAATATGAAAGTCTTGTTAATAACCCCACCGCAACCCTATCCCTTAAACAGCTTTATTCTCTGTGTACTATGGCTTTACTTACCTCCACAGATGTATATCATTGGTTGCTGCTTTGGAGGGGGAGCATCTTCTTCCATAACCTGTTGAAAGCCAGCACGTTCCATATCCTGTTGTAAAAGAAAGCCAGCACGTTCAGGTTACATAATTTCCCTCCATAAATCAATCTCAGTTGAGCAAAATTAAAAGAAAAAGATACAAGAGAGCTCGTTAAGTATTGGAAACAACGCAAATGCAAATTACTCCATCCCATGACTTACCGGTCGTAGCTTGATCTATGAGGTTTTACTCCGAGCGTCAAAAGGAAATGTGAATTGAGGAAAAATATTGGGAAGGACTAAAAAAAACCGGACTAGACCTGCTCAAACGAAGTGGTTTCTTCAAAATAAACCTATAACGGCCTCTTTCCCTTACAGGATATATCTCACACGCACGACTCTGTGGCGCACGTTGATGACGTAATTAATTAAAACTCCGTCGCCTTTGTGAGAAAGCGATCTGAAGCTATAACGCAGGGATTTCAATTACATAAATTGAGTTATTCTTGATGTAATTGTATAATGTTTTATGAATGTACATATATTACTAGTTTAATAAACGAGGGCGGGGAGAGATTTCTCTTTTTCAATATGCAACGAAAACAAAATGTTTAAGGAGGTCCTGAAAGGATTTTAGGGAGCTGGAAGATTCAGAATGTATTTAGAACAGCTTCTAATGCCAACGCCTATATCTGAATAGTATTTATTATAGCTACATGTTGGTTTCAAAACAAAGGATCTGAAGATCTACAAAATGCTTTCTCTCACTGCTAAATAAAAAATCTAGAATGGACAAGTCACATCAAGTCACAGCACTGGACTGAGAGCACATTCATTGAACACAATGGGACAAACTCATGTGTTTGAATGGCCATATTTGAAAATACTGTGATTAAATTCACATATTAAAAACTCTTTGTTTAACCAAAGTTTATTAAAAAATAGTTGGCCAGAGTTTATAAGCCACAATGACTAGGTACACATTATTTAACCTAAACCAAATTGTGTAACATGGAAATTGTGCCTCCGTTGTTTATAAGGAAAATTCTTTTTTTCCTTTCAGATTAATACATAATCCTTCTGAATGCTGTACAAGCTCTGAAGAATACCACAAACGTATTTAGTAAATATCTGTAGTCCTGGGGTTCATAATGCCTAAATCTACCTACCATTCAGAGTAATAAGCATTCTATTCATAGAGGAAGGTGTTCTTATTGGTGTTTTTACATGACATTGAACTTTAGCTAACTACATTTTGGCCTAATAGGTTAGCAAACATACCCTTGTTCATTTATGATTCAATATGTTCTTGGCATTCAGAAAAGTGGGTGAATACACCATGAGTCAAGGGACTACAGTTAAGCGTGTATTGCGCATGCTAACGCATGCTACCTTTACAACCAGTCTGTACAATTAATCAATATAAATATTGATTAATTATATTCATTCCCAGCGGGAGAAGGGAGACCGCATGGGAGTGTCTTAAGTGTCTTAAATAAAAGCCGTGTATTGTATTTGTATTGTATTTATTAGGATTTATAGGCCGCTCTTTTCCCTGAGGGGACTCAGGGCGGCTTACAATCATTAGGGAGGGGGGTGCAATTCAAAAATAAACAATATGTGAACAAAGTAAAATAATAAAAACACAACTTGCATTCAACACTCAACACTCAGGTGGGGCAAATTAGAAGCTTATCCCCAGGCCTGTTGGGATAGCCAGGTCTTGAGGGCTGTGCGGAAGGCCTGGACGGTGGTGAGGGTGCGGATCTCGACGGGGAGGTCGTTCCACAGGGTCGGAGCTGCAACAGAAAAGGCTCTCCTCCGTGTAGTCGCCAGTCGACATTGACTGGCGGATGGGATTCGGAGGAGGCCCAGTCTGTGCGATCTTATCGGTCGGAGGGAGGTGTGACAAGACCTTTCATTCTCGTATCAATTTAACACATTGCGAATTCTTTTGGAACATTGTGAAACGAGACCTTTTCCATACAGAGTGACTGAGAATTCCAATCGACTTCAGCGTGAATTGCGATGGCGAGGAACAGGGGACTCCGCTTCCGTACTTAAACATAAGCAGATTTTTATACACAGTATAAAAACAAACATACAAACAAAACACAGAAAACGTCCTAACAGCAGCGGCTAAATAATGCATCCAGCAAAGCCCGGAGCAGAATTAAGGTAGAGATGGACTTGGGCGGAGATGGAGAGAGAAGTAAGACAGGGATGAAACCTGTCCAAAGGAAGCCAACCTTCATGCTGGTTTAACCGCCTTTCGCAAAAAGCCTCCCGCCGCAGTAGCTGCCTTGTTTTGCTCAGCCACTCAATCAGCCTCGTGCAGAAATAGTATATAGGGTTTCCTGCTTGTGCAGGGGGTTGGACTAGAAGACCTCCAAGGTCCCTTCCAAGTCTGTCATTCTGTTTAAAGCCCGCTCTTCCGCCTCCCTTTCGCCGAAGCGCGACGCTCGTGCGCCTGAGGGTTATCCGAGCCTCCCTCCTTGGAGCTGGCGGGGGGGGGGAGCTACAACAGTTGGGAAAGGCGGGTAGTTCAAACCGGAGCGAGGGAAACCTCAGCTGATGCACGAGAGCAGCCGGCGGCTCCTTCCTCGACGGTCCCAGGCAGAGAGAGAGAGAGAAAGAGACAGACAAGAGACACAGCTGACCCGGCTCTGGGCTGCCAAAGAGCGCTCCTCTAAATCTTCGGGCGGCGCTCGCATTGCTTCCCCAGTCTCCCTGGCTCCCCGTTGATCACCGTCCTCCCTTCCGCTCCGCCTGCTTTCCTCGCTCACCTTGACCGGAGGGGGATTGGGGAGCTCTCTTTGCCCCTCACTCCCCGGGGAATAAATCCCGCGTCTCTTTCTGTCCCACAGAAAATGGCAAGAGTGTAACACCCCCCACCTGGGGTGCAAAGGGGGGTGGTGGTTGAGCAGACCTGGATTAGTTACCTGCCATTGAGGGCTTTAAGCATACTGCTGAGGGATACACTGGGGAAAAGGGTAGGGATTCCTCCTTCCCCTCCCTGCCTTTCATCTCTCCTCCTCCTCCTCCATTCTGAATTAAATATGCAGAAAACTTCACCTGAAGGAACTTTTGCCTCTCAGACTGACTAGGTAAGTGAGGTCTGTTACCTGGTCTGGTGGAGGAAATTTCAAACGCCCAACACCCAAGACATGAAATTGGGAATGAAATTGACTTTATACACAAGGGAGGAGAGTGTAATTTAGGATTGCGGTGCTCTACACACTAATCTGGAACTTGAGGGGAAAATAAGGGTCTTACATCTGAGTAGACATGCTTAAGATGGCTGCTGTTAATGTATCTGAGGTAAATGTTGCAGGTGAACATAGCTACGTCTGTATTAGAAATGTTCCTTATTCAACGGCTTATGAAAATATCCAGTGCAGGCAACATATATTAATTAATATTAATATTTAACTTGCCTTAAATATATTCTGCAACTTCTACCCAGGATTGTAGGGACGATATGTTTTCAGTAGTGTATGCCATTCCCTGCTAAACTTTATTACTGATAGCTGTTCATTTCACACTAGAACCGAAGTAGAATATTAATTCTCTCCATTTTCTAAGCAATTGCAAAAAGATCAAAGATGTCACAGTCCTCCCTTCATGATGATCATTTGTTGTGTTCTAATAGGAGACAGGTAGTCCTGAACCTATGACCACAATTGAATCTAAAATTTTATTTTGTGCAGTAATACAGTTAAGTGAATTTTGCCCCGCTCTACGACCTTTCTTGTTGCAGTTGTTAAGTGAATCATGCAGGTGTTAAGTTAGTAATACGGTTGTTAAGTGAATCTAGCTTCCTCCATTGACTTTGCTTGTCTACTGTCAGAAGGTTGCACAAAGTGATCACATGACTCCAGGACACTGCAACCATCATAAATATGAACCAGTTGCCAAGCATCTGAATTTTGATCATGTGACCATGGGGATGCTGCAATGTCATAAGTAAAAACCGGTCTTAAGTCACTTTTTTCAGTTCTAAAACTTTGAATAGTCACTAAATGAACAGTTGTAAATCGGGACTACCTGTATATGCTGCTGAAGTACTGAAGTATCTTTGTTATATTTTGTAAAATGTAAAATGTTTCTGGTTCCTCAGCATCTTGGGTAATGCCTGTACAATTGTGGAATTTTGTGTTACCCGCAGTCGCCTTGTGAATCCACCAGAGTAAGTACCGAATTTTTGATGATCCATGTGGATCTCCATCCATGCAGACAATGTCCAGAAACTAAACTCTTCAGTGATTCTGTCTGAATGCTGTATTACAACCACTTTTAAAACTGAGTAGATTTTGAACTGTCATGTTAGTCATCTGTTTAAATAAACAATTCTATTAGATATGCCAACATTTGAGAGACTGAAAATCTTGATTTAAGATCAACAGCTTACATAAACCAATTGCCTAAATGAAGTTTCCTGTTTTGAATGTACTATATTTATTTCCGAAAACAAAAACATGAATTTATAATTAAATAGTCCTCTCTTAGAATGGATGGATGGATTGAGAAAAAGAAAGAGATTGATGCTACAGAGTTATCATAGAATCTGAGAATTTGGAAGGGACCTCAAAGATAATCCAACCCTCTTTTTGAGATAGGCCTATCTATCCAGCCTTTGTTTGAAGACTACCTTTCAAAGCAACATATCACTTGAGGCAACTTATTCCACTGGCTGACAGCTCCTGTTGTTAAGCAATGCCTCTTAATAAATCTAATTCTTCTTTTCTATAATTGATTTTAGCTCTGTTCTCCAAGGCAACAGGGAACAACCTCCATTGTCTCTTTTGTACAACCATCTGAAGACTGCTATCAATTTTATTTCTGTCAATCTTGTCTTCTACAGGCTAAATAAGCATAGTTATTTTAACTGTTCCTCACAGTACTTGGTACCTTGTTTTATCACCATCTTGACAATCCTTCTCTCAACTCATTGTAGCTTGTCAATGTCCTTTTAAAAATAAAACTAGGTACAGTATTTAATATCAGCCCTGACCAAGACAGAATGGGGCAGTTATTTCCCATACTCAGGACTCTAAGCTTCTGGTTATATCAGTTCTTCAGGGTAGACTAGATCTCGAAACACACTCTACATAAATACTAGTCTTATACTTTATTGAAATATAAACAAAGGCAAATATACATGTCTCAGGGTGTTGCAGGATCCTATGTGTGTCAGTCACCAGTACCAGAAGTTTAGTCTTCTGAGCTTTTGGACTCATGCTGGAGCCCATCTTCAGGGAACTTCTCTCTCACCAGACTGTTTATTGAGATAGGCTATAATACAGGTAATCTTTGACTTACAACCATTTGCTTAATGACCATTTGAAAATAGCAACTTATTACCATTTTTCACACAACTGGTGTAGCATGATCAAAATTTGGATGCTTGGCAACTGGCATGCATTTATGACAGTTGCAATGTCCCGGGTTCATGTGATCACCTTTTGTGACTTTTTGACAAGCAAAGACAATGGGGAAGTCAGATTCATTTAACAAGCATATCATTAACTAAAAACTGCAGTGATTCACTTAACAACTGTGGCAAGAAAGGTTGTAAAATTGGCCAAAATTAACAACTGTCTTGCTTATTAATGAAAATTTTGGGCTTAATTTTGATCATAAGCCAAGGACTACCTGTATCTCCCATCCAGAACTTAAGGAATGTTTGTTTCTTTATCTATTAAGTTTCATTCTGTTCATTTCACTCCAATGTTCAGCTTGTCTGAATATATTTGAATCTTCTCTTTATCCTCTGAAGAGTTAGCATCTTACAATTTTGTGTCACCAAATTGATAGTCATCATCTGAGTCATTAATACAAATGTTAAATAAAACAGGATCCATGACACAGTCCTGTGGTGCAGTGCACTCTATAATACTCTTCAGTCTGATAATAGTTATGAGTAATCACTGGGTGTAATCATTCAATGAGTTATGAATCCATTTAACTATTATCTTATTCAGTTTGCATTTTACTAGTTTATTAATGGGGATATTGTAAGATAGTTTATCAGATATTTTTTAGATTTCCATAGAGACAACAACCTCTGTTAGACTCCCTTATCATATGCATTATTACATAAATGGAAACGAAAACTACTGTTCTATTACTTTATTCAGAAATAAAATCCTCTGAACAAAGTGGCATTTCTTTCTAATTATGCATGTATATAACTACATATTTATTTCTATAAGCAGGAAACAACTTTCCTACCTTGGGAAAAAATAACTTTCCTTTCAGAAGAAACTAAAGATGCAATGTGTTAGAAAAGTTATAAGTACTCATAATTCAGTAACCAAACAGGCTATAAATTACAACTTTTTGAATGTATAAATATGAATGGACCAGATTAATATAGTATATGACATGAGAATATTTAGAATCAAAGCTTCTTTGATACTTTAATAAAAACATTAAGTACAATATTATATTATTTTAAAAGCCAATGAAGGACAGTAGGGGATGATGGCAAGAAAGCCAACACTCTATTGAATCTACTGACAATAGAGTTCATTTGATAGTTTGGACATAACACCTGGGAGATCCCATATGCTCCATCTTAAGCTTCTAAAGATAAAAAGGGAAGAAAATGAAATTATAGCAACTTTATTTTAAAAAAACACAAAAATATCCTTCAACATGTTAAGTATAGCTTCTTTTACATAGAAATGCAACATTTAACTCAAGCATTTTAAAGTTATTTTTAATTAAAACATTACTATGCAAATTTTACATATGGTGAGCTATTCCAAGGAATAAAATTAAACCGTTAAGATCTAATTTTGCTAAAGTTTGATCTTCACTTTTTATCAGCTTCCAATTTATTCATGGATACAAATAAGAAATTACCAAGTTATTCCAGAGTTATTAAGGAAAACTGGATAGAAATTAATAAGCAAAACATAGCATGGTGCTTTTTCAAATAATAACTGATAATACCAAATACAGAACACAAATATCTTAATATAATCTAAAGCTGACACAAAGTGTGATGACTGAGTTCTTTAGTTAATGTATACCAAAGAATATTAAATTCTTAAATAACAGAATAACAGAGATGGAAGGGACTTTGCAGGTTTTCTAGACCAACCCCCTGCATAAGCAGGAAATCCTGTACTAGTACAGACAAAAAGCCTCTTTTTAAAAGCCTTAAAAGATAAATAAAATTGTAAATAAAATTATAAATCAATAAATTGATTTCTGATGTAAAATACTATTTTTTTTATTTTGCAGAGGATAATCAGTTCCAAACACAAGATGTCAGAAACCCATTCAATTCTATCTAATATTTTTAAAAGGGGTAGACTGACCTCTCCTGGAAATAGTGCAAGATACTGCAGTTTTAAAGATGCAAGTTCTCCTTCCATATTTCATGACAGTGGATATAATGAATCAATCAAGGACCCAAGTTTTTACTATACTGATGCAGAATGCAAAGGAGAACAAAATGAAACAGAATATTCTAAATATTTGCATTCTAGTAGCTTGTGCACTTCAGTTTTGTCTCCCATTAAACATAATGCTATTTTATCAGAAGGAAAGGATGCTAAGATACCTCGAGACCATTGTGAAACACCCAAAGTTGCTAAAAAAGACTCAACACTTCGCAGAAGGTTACTTGTGTCAAAAGCAGCATCTGTTGGTACATTGGGATGTTTTGAAAAGCAACTATCATCTCCAGCGAATAATAACAAAAAAACATGTTTATCTCATTTCCTTAGTTTTGATGAAAGGATATCAAAGCATGCTTTGGATTCTCCAAAAGAGAAAAGCTATAAGCCTTTGGCTACCAGTACGCTGAAAATTGAAGAATCTAATTCTGACTGTCAGAAACTGAGGTTTATGTTCTCCCAGCAAAGGACTTCTACAATAGATGATTCAAAACCTAAAGGCAGCTTGTCAGAACCAGGTGGTTTATCACCAATCCAGTCCAAATCCTTTACAATCACTCCTAATGTTTTAACTGACAGTACGCATATATATTTTAGTAATCAGAGTTCGGGGTTAATAAGAACTTCTCAACCTTCATTATCTACTGTAAGTGATGACAAATTTATCACACCCATCAACAATCTTGTTGAAAGATTTAATCTTAATATATCTGAAACAAATACACCATCTGTTAAAGAAATAAGTGACTTGAGTTTGCTAACTCCTGATACTAGTAGCTATAATTCACTTGGGTCTAATAAATCAGAAGATTCCTTTTCAGATCATGAGGGATCCTTCCAAGAATTACTTCAAAATCATAATGAATCTTCCAGGAATCTAAATTCTAAAAGAAAGGTAAAAAAACTACAGCGCTCAAGAAGATTATCCACTCTTTCAGAACGTGGGTCACAATCAGAAAAAGAGGACGATTACAATACCAATACTAATTCAAATCCCAAACAAAAATATGATTTTATCAATGAAGACAATGAATTAGTTTTTAAAGAAGATGAAAGTAAATGCGGTGGCTCCAAATTTTGGAAATCTCTCAAATACCCCGGCTTTGCAAGTCATTCATGAGATCTTTATGCAAACCAGAAATAAAAGAAAAGACAAAAAAGATCTGAAGAAACTTGATGGTGATAATTTATCTGTGTTAAATATATTGTTGCTCAACTAATTGGCAAGAAAATGGGAATAGAAAATTAGATATCTTAACAGAATTAAAAGACAGAGACTTAAAACATATTCTTGCTACTATTTTAGACATCTTGACTGTGGAAAGCTTATGCAGGTAAGAAATATATATTTGCAAAATTATAAACATTGGATGAGTGTCCCCAATATGGTTTACTTTTTTTATATAAACATAGCTACATTGAAATCACATAGACTAATAATAAACGTAGCTCTCTGAGTGCTTATAGTCATGTAGTCTAATTGCAGTATACAAAATGAATGTGCTTTGATTTGAAAATCTGTAAAATTTGTAGAAGCTAATAGCACCAACAAAACATTTAGGAAAAAAATTACAAAAATCAAATTTGAAGACATAGTTTGGTGTGGAATATTTGCTGCTATTGATTAAAAAACAGGTGGAAGGTGTTCCACTATGGTAAATGGAAACCTGAATAAGAACACTCCACTTTTCAACATCTTGTGGTAGTTTTCACTTGTATTCCAACTTTTATTTTTGCTTTGTGTTATGTAATTTCTGACATGGTAGTACTTTCATTAAATAAGGCTTGGAATTGGACAATTAATTATGTATGGAAAAGTATTTTCCATGTGTTTCATGTTAGGCTGAGGAATGAATTATGTCAATATCATATGTATTAATTGCACATATTAGGAATTGAATATTTAATACTAGCATTTGTTTCTCCATAGTAAATGGTGTGAATTGTTGAAAATGATTATTCTATGAATATTTCAATAATTTGATGAACATATATTGTTTTGATTCAGTTTGTTCTTAATCATAACCTCCAATGTAGTTCTGTCACTTGTCAGTAGATTAGGAACAGTGTATACTTGAATTATACACTTATACCTACAGTGTATTAGGAATGAAGCAATTCATTCAATTGTTGCATAATGTTGGAATGATACTGATAACAAATCTTTCTTTCAGTATGTGGAAAGTAAGCAAAAACTGGCAGGAAATTGTTGTACATGATAAGCATGCAAATCGGAGGCGTAAGTTGTATATAAAACAGCTAAGAGCAGATGCTAAGGTAACTTATAAATTACACAGTCACTTTGGAAAGTGAATTGAAAAGACATGGTTTGAACTTGAAGAAAAATTATAACATGACAAATATATATCATCTCAAGTACATGTCAGTATATTGCCGAACCTCTGAGTTAGTGGGATGTTAGTAACAATAAACCAGTTTGGAAGTTTATATTAGAAATTCTAGTTTGAACAGAACAATATTAGTATTGATAAAAGTGGATTTTGGCTGCATCTGTTGCATACTGGCCAGTATTGTTCTTGTTGTTAGCATGTGGCATGAGTATGACTAAAAAAGGTAACCTAGTTTACCCCTTCTCTATTTTACTAAAAAGTGTTATATGAAGGCCTTGATTGACAAAAGCTATATGTATGAGTTATGTCCACGGTTATGCCTAGTGTCAACCATATGATTTGATTATATGATTATATCTATTTTGTTAGATATAATTTAACAAAATTAATCTTAAAATACATATATTTGGTATGGTTAAACTCTAAACATCTAAGAAACATCTTTTTAAAAATTATTAAGATGAGGAACATTTATATATTTTTCTGATCATAAAATTGTAAAATATTTTGATAAATGTATACTTGTATGCATTTCTAATTTATTTCTCTGTTGGAAGTGATTTTTAAAAATTGCATTTAAACTGCACTGAGACATAGAATGCTATCATAGAAGATAACCTATCTGTTACACATAGGTTGAATGTGTTGAATTTGCTTTACATTATGCCCCTATCTGAACTGGAAGATTGAACGGATAGACATTAACATAGGCCAATGTGAAGATCAAAAGGTCTCTTCCTCTATCAACTCTGTAATCTAGAACAAACTTCTAAATGGTTGCCATCATGCTGAAATGCAAGGACAAATAATAAATATTTGGGCATGGAAAGTATTCAGTTTGGATATTAAATTTGAAGATCCCTACAGTATTGAAACTGAATTAATTAGAAAGTTTTTCATATAATTCTTACATTATTATAACTTATCAGACAAACAACATACAAGATATTTAAATGCATGATTGACATAAAATGGTAAATTGCTAATTAATTTTGGTTTTTATAAAAATAAATGATTTGTAGTATTGGGTCATTTTTAAAGGTTTGCCTATTGGACACAGAAAATGCTGCTAGTAAATTTATGGTGACTAGATTTGCACTACGACCAGTCCAGGCTCAAGCAAAAGCTGTGGTATTACAAATGCACTCATCATGCAATGAATCTTTGACACCAATACGGTATAGCCCTAATCTTCAATCAAGGAGCAAGCGAGAAGCATATATAAAGGTAGGTAACTGCAATTATCTACTTTAGAATAAAACACAAACCAGTCTCCACAATATAATTTGACATAGTCTCTGCTGAATTATGCAAGCAAAGATAAAAATATTGGTGGGTGTTGGAGAACATTATTTAAGTGATGAACATATTATTTAATGAACTTGAGACTATTGTTAATATTACTGAAAAAGTGATAACTGTTGCCATTAACCTTGTCTCTTGCCCTAATATCTTTTCAAGTATAATGAAGTGTTTTTACTTTTTGTTTAGAAATATAGTGAGCATTCTGCTCCTAAAATATATAATGTGGGAATAAATTAGTGGCTCTATGAAAATGTATGCATACAATATCTAAACTTTGTTTTCCTGATGTAGGTTGCGCAAACCCTTTTCAGTGATGAAGCTTTAAAACCCTGTCCAAGATGTCAGTTTCCTGCTAAATATCAGTCCTTTAAAAAACGTGGACTCTGTAGCCGGGAAGATTGTGCATTTGATTTTTGTGTTTTATGTCTATGTGCCTTCCATGGGTCTAAAGATTGTAGCAGTTTATCTTCTATGCGGCAAAGTAAAAAAGATGCTCTTCCGGGAAGTGCAAAAAGCAAGAGAAATTTAAAACGACTCTAAGCTTCTTGGAGTGAAGAGAACCAAGTGTGTCATCCCCTATCCCTAAATTTTCTTTTTTATATATAGGTAACACTTTTTAATAATTATGTATTTTGAAAGTATTACTTTTGACCATGAATCAAGTCAATAATTTAAATCTTTGTATCAATATTCTAAATATAAATTTTGATACATTTTTGAAAAAAAGATGTGAAAAAATTTTAAACTCTTGTATTGGTGTTTGCTACTTTGCCAGACACACTCATGAGATTTCAATAAAGTACTTTCAACATAATTTGAATACGTCTTGCAATCTTGCTTTAGAATTTTACTCTTGTCATTATAAAACAAGAATTACTATCCTGATGTGTACTATTTTTTACATTTTAATAGCTATTTCTAAATATATTACAATGATAACACAACATTTAAGTCATAGCTAGTAGTAATTGATTAATTGAGAAAACTAAGACGGATTGGACTTATTACATGCATGAGAGACCCCAGGAATTACAAGGACTGTACGCTACACTAAGAAGTTGAAAAAAAAACCTTCTAAAAGAAAACAGTGACAAACCACTTCTGTAGGACTTGCCATGGACTTCCTCATTTACTATAGATATGTGGAATCAAGCTTCTATAGTAGTGATGGTTAACCTTTTCATAGCTACCAGCCAAAGCGTGTGTGCACCCATAATGCAATGCATGCGCGACACCCCCCTGCCCCAACGCATGCACGTGTGACTCCCATGTGCGCCCTGTGCACCCTGTGATCCCTGCACATATGTGCACGACCCCCTGTGCTCCCACTGTGCATGTGAGTGCATCTCCCACATGTGCCCTGCCCAGCACGCATACACAACAGAGACCTGAAAACCAGCTGGCCAGCAGGCGCGCACGCATGTGCAGCGGAGTTGAGTTAGGGTGACAGTTTGCATGTGTGCAGAGAGGCCTCTGTGTGCCACCTGCGGCACGCATGCCACAGGTTCACCATCATGGTTCTATAGCATAGAAGTCGTATATTTTCAAACATATTCATTCCAAATATTATTATTTACTTTTATGGTATCTAATATTTTAAATGCTATACACAGCAATTGAAAAATAAGTTTATGTTTAGCAGACAGGATACAAAAATAAAAGGCAGAATAAAAAGAGAAAAAAGGAATTTCAGATACTAGAATCTGAAGTTACACACTCTTGCCAATCGTCTGAACTGAACAGGTGAGCCTCTCTGCCTCTGAGTATGCAAATGACTCAGCAGCCTCTAGTCCTCTGGTTGATGGATGAGGCCAGAGCATAACCACCTTCATTTTGTAGTTTCAGAGCAACTGGAGCCAAGTGATCGAACCTCAGAAATCAAAACCAAGGCAATCTGGAGAACATGCTAATATATTTCAAGATAATCACATAGAATAAACAAAATAATTCTTACCACAGAACTATTTTCTTCCCAATCTATGTTCATAACAAATGGCTCTTATAATAAGGAACAGAAATTGTATATATCTCCTTTTTATTTTTATGGGTTCTAAAATATTATGTTCTGTATATGAAAGATCCTGAGCAGAAAAATATATGGCAGCATGTAATAGATTTTGACTTCAAACATCATATTTGGAAACACAATAACTTGCATTGTATGCTGTTTAAATTCATAATTAAACATCTCCAATAGTTGAGATTGAGATCCTATATAGATTATATTTTCCATTCATCTTCCTCTTATAGGGTAAGTTTGATTGTTTATTAAACAAATTTAAGTAGCTGCCCAATTCACACATAGGTGACTCTGGGCAGCCTACAGTTAGAATTGTCCTTCCATGATAAGAGCCTTCTCTCATTCAATACTGGAAATGGAAAGAAACCATCAGCAGAACTCTGCTAAAGGTTTTATATATTTTTAATATATACAGTGTTTCAAATGCTTGAGGAAACTTCAAAAGCCTATATAGTGGTACCTTGGTACTCATTGTTAATTGGTTCCGAAGATGCAATGAGTACCAAACAATTTTCCCCAAAAGGAACAGTGTAGTGAGTCATAAGGCTGCCGATACCAACAACTTCTGGCTTGTGCATCGAGTACCAAACAAATGATATTGGGACAAAATTTTCACATTATTACATGCGTTGAGTACCAAATTTGATGAGTTTCAAAGCAACTGAGTACCAAGGTACCACTGTATTTCCTATTACAAAAAAATTACCCAAAAAAGTAAGCATTCTAATTTTTCTTCAGGAATGGAGCATATAAACTGGATTAATATAGCCATTTCTTGACTGCTTTAAGATCCATGGTAATAGTTCTATTCAGGGACTATACACTTTGTATTTTAATTTTTTTAATTTTTGTTTTATGATGTACAGTACGCTGCCCAGAGTCACTTATTGAGATCCTATCAGATTGTACTAAAACAGTTTGTCATTGAATGTTTTACAATTATTGTCTTAACATGTGAATATTAAACCATGTTTTGATATAATAGAAATTAAAACATTAACTAAGCATATTACTTGGTTTATCATGTCATGCGATTGCACAAAAAGCAGCAATTTGGGAGCAATTTGGAGCTAAAGCTGTTTATAGTGATAATACCGTGTCTGTGATTGCTGGAGCAGCAGCAAAATCTTAAACCTCACAATAGGAGGCTTTTCTTATGATTTTGTCAGCCCAATGTTCCAACATAAATTGCTCAGAAATGAATGCATAGTATTTATCTTTGCATAGTCATGGAACAGGGATGCAGTTTAACTTATTGAGGGCATGGTAATGAATATTACAGGGCTTCAGTTTCTAAATGGATTCTTCTGGCAACACCAACATGTCAAGTGAACTATAAAATGTGATATAATTTGTGGGATGATTTGCCAGGCTTACATTTGGGTAATGGCCGGCATGTGCCAATGATGTTTTTGTAACGCTATCTGCCTTTTTCAAGCAGTGGAGGGACAGATGCTTGTGTTGTAAATATGTAACATCTCATGGGCTCAGCCAACTTTTACTAGGTTCCAACTATATGCTTTTTTATGCCAGATAAGCATTCCAAGGGATATATGTAAAAAACATGATTGGCTTGGTTCAGATTTGTTGTTGTTGCATTATGTGTTCTACATGCCCCAAATCAACTCAGCATATTGTTCAAGCTAAACCATAAACATATGTTAGTAATTTTTAATGAAACTTCTGAATATAAATGTGACCCCAGTCTATTTCCTTAATGCTAACTTGCCCAATTGTTGTGTCTATCATATTTCAATTGACAATATGCACTATATAGCCCTAACGAAACAAAGCACAGTATTTAATCCAAAGACTGGTTTGCTAGTTGTATTTTTACCCATATGCAATTGCTTCATCTTCTAGATCAAGCTAACAATCTCGTAAACCATATATGAATGTAGATGAACCCATGACTTAGTGATAGGGCATTGCATGCTGAAGTTGTTAGTTTTAATTTGAATGACAACTCAGTTGTTAAATAAAAGGGTTGCTAAATGAAAAATCCCATAATCATGTTTACGATTTTACCTAGGATAGTGTGTAGTAACTGTCTGTGATGGTGAAAATGTGGCTGAGAGAGAGAGACGCTGTGAAGTTTGTAAATGTGGGCACTGGTCACAAAGGTATTTTTTCATCACTGTTATAACTGGGATTGGTTGCTAAATGATACAGTTGCTACCCTACCTTTGACTCCTATCAACAATTAGATTGCAATATTCTAGATTAGTTGCAACTTGGATAGTTTAAGTGGCCCATGAAGAACAAAAATGGTCCATTCCATATACAACTAAGCTCTGCTTCAACAAGACTTCTTCATCAAGACCTTTTTCCAACTGGAAATCCACCAAAATGGCTCCATTTGGCATATTGAGCTGAGATATACAAATTCATCCTGATTTCATAGCTGAAATCTCAGCATTCAGGTTGAGGACAATCCAGGAGGACACCTAGAATGCATATCTGAATCGTGAAAGCTGAATCTTGAATTCCTAATCTGCCTGATTGACAACTGGAGGATCTCTGTTTTATCTATGATTAAGCTTCAATTTGTTCGCCCTCCTATAAGCAGGCTGGACACATGCAACAATCAAATTAAATGAATAACATAAATATGGGATAAAAAGAACAAGCAAAATAAAGAATCCCTTCCAAAAAGGTTTTGTCACAGCATGGAAATATCTTGGTTCCAGTTGCTTATGCTTTTCCATGACTAGAATGAAATTAATTATAACTGAATCCATGCCATATGAATTCAAGTGATATAAACCAGACAACAAAACACCCACACTCTCCCTCTGAGTACTTTAAGCTGCTGCCAGAAGATCTTGTGAGAAACTGAGGGCATTTTTTCATTGTTGAATTTGGATCTTCAGGGAAGCCTGTGCTGAGAGGCATGTAGGAGGGTTTGCAATAAATAGGCTCAGAGAACCAAATATCTTTTACTCCCCTGATGTTTGATATCTGACACTCTACAGCGTAGCCCTGTGAGTTTCTCTTTTGAGATATGCTGGATTTCACCAGTAGGGGACATCAAAGATTCATTTTCAGAAATATACCTATTTTTAATCTTGTACTAAGGTCTATTCATGGCAATTGTAAACTCAGCATCATAGATTCATATTCCAGTTCTTCCTGCCAACTATATTCAGTGTGTATTTAATATTTAAAATATGTTTTCTTTGGCTATCAGTTACAACTTACTGCTCAGAGAAGTCTTGGTTTATTTCAATGAGATCATGTAAAGACCTGAAAGCAAGAGGATGGAAATTGGATGTTTAGGACTAGAATGACCTTGGTCTCTGTAACTGCCAAACATCTGTCTGAAACAAAAGGATCAGCATATATAGAAGGGCATTTGTTAGATATAAAAATATTCAACCAGGACTCTGTTCTTGGCTTGTTTATGTTATAATCCTGGGAAGACTAGGATGGCTTAATCAGGGGTATTCCTACTTTAGTTTCCAGAATTCCATGAATCATATTCCCGAATTAGTGGTTGTTCTTCTCCAAGTAGTTATCTATCTATCTATCTATCTATCTATCTATCTATCTATCTATCTATCTATCTTTCTTTCTTTCTTTCTTTCTTTCTTTCTATCTATCTATCTATCTATCTATTTATCTGGAGAAGAACCACTAATTCAGGGATATATTTATATATATTAAATGTTACAATTATGTTACAATGCAGATGAAAACCAATAAAAGAAAAAAAGTGCTAAAAGAAAAGAATAGAAAAAATAAAAAAGAAACAATAATGATATAGTAAAGAAAAAGAAAAGAAATATATAAAGAAGTAACTTCCCCTTCCTCACAATTATAAGCAATTGTAGTAATTTATCGCCTTCTCCTAAAATACAACACACGTTCTCTTTTCCCCATAACTTATCTCTTTATCCATAAACAAATCTGTAAAACATTATTTCAGTCAGCAGAAGCCCATTAAGGTTTAGCAGAGATAGCAACACATCTTTTTTAAACATGATCAATAAAACAACTTTATAGTCCTTTACTTTTAACAATCTTAGTCTTTAATCCCTTCAAATGATGTCCAAGAACTTGACTTCTTTTCCTGTTTCTTTGTCAATTCCTACAAATCAGTTTCTAGTTTAGTTTTAACAAAACTAAATCAATATAATCACTCTTCTGGCTTGTTATTTATGTTTTTTTTACAGGAAATTATTAAGACATCTGCATGTATCATTTGTATATTCAATATATCCTCTTCTCCCAGATCATTCTTTTAGCTTGTAATTTGTAAATCCACATTCAAATCAATTTCAGTCTGGTAGAACCTCTTCCTCTTACACAACATCATTTATACACAGTCTATATTGGCAAACATTTCTAAAATTAATTTGAGTCCATTGTTCATAAATATCTTTCAATATATCCAATGTAAAGTATTTTGCTCCATTCTTTTAGCAAATTGCGTTTAAGTACTTATTTAATTATAATCTTCAGTTTCTTCCTGTTTCCTCTGATGTCCAACTTTGAAAGTCTTATCCTATCATTTTTCTCAGAATTCAAAACTTCAACCATTTGGAAGGAATCTTACAAATAATTTCAAAATCTTCTTTCAAATTGATATGGATCCTCAGACAATTTCTAACTTTTTCAAAACAACACTATGCTCACCCTTTTTCGATTTATTCCCTGAAACAAGATTTCTCTAAGTCCTTAAAATCTTATTTACAACTTTTTTGTCCCACCAATGTCTATATATGTATGCAACATATGATATATATTTCACAGTACATAATTATATAAGTGTATCCTACTCATTTTCCTTACTAACTGATGAGAAACACAACCTCTCTACTACTGAAGGTAATGCATTGCCTGACTAGCAATCATTTGTAGTTTTTTCTATCCGAATTGGCCTCATCTTCTTTTAAAGCTACCAAAATCTGCCACTATGACTTCATTTCTCACTCTGTCATCATTGTCCACCAAAAATCTCTGTAGAAGTCAGATGATATTTCTTGTAATTTAAATAATCATCCTCATGCATATAGGAATCTCTGGCAATGAAAAATCTGAAACGTCTATGTTTGGAAAAATGTCTATGTAGGTGTCCACCATGTGTGTTTGTCTGTGTGTGTGTGCGTGTAACATACCAGTTGTATAGAACTTTAAATGGGAAATAATGAAAATAACAAGTGAAACAATTCATTCATAGAATGGAAGTGTATGACTGGCCCAAAGGTAGCCATTCATCTGAATCCCCTGGACTAACCTAAAAGGTTGTTGTTAAACATTGATAGGAGGGAACCTTGCCAGATAAACGCAGGTTAAGAATTCCACCCAGTATAATCGTCACCAAGGCAGCCGCATTAGCTATTGCCAAATGCATCACAATAAAAATGGCCTATGTTGAAAATAAGATTCATAGATTTCACTTCATCTTTGATCCAACTATCCAAATTGCATCTGGTGGGAACTACAAACACGTCGTTCGGTACTTTCTCCATCCGATTGATAGACCAGGCTTCATGACTATCCGAGCTCCCGGAGAAACGAGGGGTCGGGGAAGGGCTGCGGAAACTTGTAAAAGTGAATCGGTCCCTGGCCAATGTGGAGGGGAGGGAGGAAAGAGAGAGAGGGCGTCAGCTTTGGCCGGCAGGGCGAAAGCAACTTTACTCGCCCGAGATCGCCGGAAGGGAAGGAGAGCATAAACCGCATCTTCCGTTCATTCTTAGCTTCTTGGAAAAACTACCAGCGGGGAGAAGTTCTCCTGATTGTTTCAAGTTGGCGATTGTCGCTTCTCTCCGCCTCGTTTCATCCGGCTGGGTAGTGTGGTGGAGAAAAGCCTCTGCTCTCTCCCGCTAACGACCAATGTTCGTGTCCTTGGGGTCAATGACTGCCCTCGTCTCCCTCCCGCATTGTCACCCGCAGCTCCATAGCAACCTAACTAGCTTCGCTGTGAGACCGCACAAACCAGGCTGAGGGCCAAAGCGCAAACTCTTGGCAAGCCCTTTGCGCTCAAAATTCGGCTTGGAAGTTCGCCGCAGGCAGCCTCTTCAGCGGCCCCAGCGGAGGAGTGTTGTTCTTTCCCCTTTCCCCCCCGCGCCTGCCGGAGAAGAATGAGGCTTTAACTCGAACCCGGGGGCGGGGGGAACAACAGGGCTTCTGCAGAAGAGCCCGGGCGCGCGTCCGCACCATGCGAGAGAAGAAGCTCACTACTGGTAGGTGCCAGAACAGAGAGGCTGCCCGGGGCTTCCTCACCGTGATCCAGAGAGGGTGGGAAAGAAGCGGACGCTGGAAAATGCCAGTTCTCTCCCCCCCCCTCCGTTCCTCCCAGCGTTGTCCCACTGTTCTAAGGAAAGGCACGGTCAGAAAGGAGAGTAATCAAATGTTTTCTGGACAACACCTATCATTTGTGAACAATGAAAACACAGAAATCCCGATCTGCTCTTCCAAAAGCACCGCTCAGTTTAATCTTGGGGTTTCTTTCCACCTTTGCAATTCGTCTATAAAATTAAAAGTGACCCCCCCTCAAACCATTCCTCTTTTCATGAATAATATTCAATTATTGCTAAATGGTAAAATCTCCAAATTAGGCGTGCTTGACTGCAGTTTTCTCAGCAGCTGTAAGGTTTGTCATTGGCTTTTTGCAAGAAGATTCCCCCTCCCAAGATTCCCCCCCCCACACAAGCCTATAAGCCCTGGGATCCTGTGCTGGTCTTCTGCTGAAGTAGTAACCCTGCTCAGCTTTGTCCGGGTCAGTTAAGATTGGCTACTGTGTTAACGTATTATTTTCTTTTGACCCCCGAAATAAGCGCTTGGCCTTTTTGGGGGGAGGTCTTATTGTTTTTGAGGTACAGGAGGCAGTGAGCATGGTCACCTCATGGCTGCTGCTGTGTTGCAATATTTTCAGGGAGGGCTTATTTTAGTGCATGCGCTCAAAAGCCCGACTGGGCTTATTATCCGGAGAGGTCTTATTTTCGGGGAAACAGGGTACTTGATGATCCAATGTTGGCAAATGGTTGTATAAATGCAGAATTGGGTTCCCAGCAAAAGATCTTAAGGAAACAAAAGAACACAATCTAACTAAGAATGAAGTAGCTGTCATTGAAATAAATGAAAGCTTAACTCTGGTTAATTTTCAGTTGAGCTGTTGCACCCAGATTAAATACTTTTTAACATGAATATGCCATTTTTATAAACGGGATTTGGTTTCCATTATATATATATATATATATATATATATATATATATATATATAGATAGATAGATAGATAGATAGATAGATAGATAGATAGATAGATAGATGATAGATGATAGATAGATAGATAGATAGATAGATAGATAGATAGATAGAATGGAAACCAAATCCCGTTTATAAAAATGGCATATTCATGTTAAAAAGTATTTAATCTGGGTGCAACAGCCCAACTGAAAATTAACCAGAGTTAAGCTTTCATTTATTTCAATGAGAGCTACTTCATTCTTAGTTAGATTGTGTTCTTTTGTTTCCTGTTTTGTTTCTATATATATATGGACCACTGAGCCATGACACAGGTCCCCATATTGACATAGGGATAAAAGTGAGGAATCTGCTTTCTATCATTCCTGCTTTCTTCACATTAGTGATATTATAGAGAATTATTGTTCAGCAACCTACAGAAAACAGCAGATGATACCTCATCACCAACCAAAGGTTTCTAGATCCAAGTTTGTTGTTTTTCTCTTCTGAATCATTTAATTCTCAGAAGTACTTCTGATATTTGCTTAGGAATTTAACTGAATGAACTAAAAATCTATTACTTTCAGTGAAAGCTAATTCAGCAAGCCATAATGAATGTTCATGGACACTTCATTCTGAAACACCAATTTAGTATGACACAGCAGTTATTTCTCTGACATTTGTCTTACAAAACTAGAATTTAGAAAATGAGATATTTTTAAAATATTCAAACTTACTATAGGATTGCCAGGAGACTTAGAGAAATAATCAGAATTCTTCTTGTTCTTCTTTCTACATATGTTAAAGCTTCTTATCATAACCTTTAAAATATGTAGAAATTGGTAGATGAAATGTTTTATCAACCTAGTAATAACTTGCTAAGAACTGCCCAACAAGCTTTTTTATGCAGGAAAGGAACCATTTAAAAATTGGCTTTCTCCTTGCTTAATGGCAAACATACACATTATAAACATGTTGAAAATATCCTATATGTTGGCATGAATATTTTAAAATGAATGGACCCCATAAAGAGATCTGTCTCCCAAAATTCTTCACTATTCTACTTGCTTGCATTTAACAAGCAAATAAAATAGTGTTTTTACAAGGAAGGAACTCTTTGGGTGTATGATTTATTTGGTTATTGCTGTTTCTAGTTGTGTGAACAGGAACTTACAATCGGTGTATTGATCTTGGGGGTGGCAGCTTATGATTACTGTACAGCTATTCTGCTTTTACTGATAACTGATTTTGCCATAACTGATAATTGGCTACTAATAAAACAACCAAGAATTTGTTTTTCTGAATAACTTTAATAACTTCATAATTGGTCCAGAGAACTTTCATTATTAGATCTACATTATTAATACTATTTTTGTTTATGTTTCAGTGCCTCCCTCCATAAGAGAAAATGAATTTGTAAGTAAACTGTTTTCCTTGTCTCATTGCAAATTGTTGAACATAGTAATTTAATTCTCTAGTATTTGACACATTTTCAGATAGATAGCTATGCTGACAATGTGTTTCTCCCAAAAATAAGACAGGGTCTTATTTTCTTTTGACCACCAAAATAAGCACTTGGCCTTATTTTTGGGGAAGTCTTATTATTTTTGAGGTGCAGGAGGTGATAAGTGTGGTCACCTCATGGCTGCTGCTGTGTTGCAATATTTTCAGGGAGGGCTTATTTTCAGGGGAGAGCTTATTTTTAGGGCATGCGCTCAAAAGCACGATTAGGCTTATTATCCAGGGAGATCTTATTTTCGGGGAAACAGGGTAGAGTATAACTGACATTTAAATCTCCCCTGCCCTCTATTTATGTTTACCTAGTCATTTACAACAACCAATCCCTAGTATCTTACATGCATTTTTTTGCAGAGAGAAGAGTCTTAAATGTGATATGATCTTGATTCTATCTCTTTATTTATGCAACCATGTTATTATGCAACTTTGTTATTGATGGCAGAACATTAAATATTTTGAATCAGAAATTAGTTCCACCGAATCAAATGCTTTTCGTTCCACAGTAACTGTGAATATTATCGAAGACATACATACATAATAATTTGAAAAGGAATGCAATGGGAGCATTAATTTAGAAAGTTTAGAGCCCTCCCTCCAAAATCTTCCCTCTTACTTCAAACATCCTTTGCAGGAGGAATGAGATACATGGAGCATTGATTCTCAATCTTGGCAACTGTAAGATGTGTTGACTTCAACTCTCAGAAGTTCCAATCCAGCAGGCTGGCTGGAGAATTCTGGGAAGTGGTCCACACATGTTAAAGATATCAAGATTGAGAAATATTGATATGCAACCTCTTCTTCCATAGGTAAGTTGCAGGACAAAGCATCATCTTCCTGCCTGAATGGCCGTTTTCCATCTGCACCTTTCCAATTCTTTCACAGATTCTGATAGAGGAAGAATAGGGAGAGCCAAGTTGGGCCTTTAAAGAAAGGAATAGCTTCAGAGAGAGGAACGTGGCTTTCCTTCCCTAAAGGCCTTGTCCTTTTCATAATTCAGCCTGCCAGATGCTCTAAAACCTCTGTTTAGAAGTCAAATTAAACAGGAAGTTATAAACAAAACAGGAAAGAATTAAGTGCATTGATATCTCAGGCCCTTTCCCCATTAAGCAGTGGATAGTGCTCTTTGCCCATTGTTGGGTCAAAAAAAAGCTATACAATTGCTGATCCATAAACTTGTATTGCCTCTGTCACTTGTGTTCCTGGTCCCTGCCAGTCACCGGATTGGCCTTCAAGGTACAAAGTCTAAAAGGTGTGACACAATTTGAGGCTATTCTCAGAATAGGAGGAAAAGCTCTGTTTTAATAACAGTACAGCTTAGGCCAGTGATGGTGAATCTTTTCGGCACCAAGTGCCAAAAAGGGTGTGCGCGCCCCAGAAGAGAAGCTGCCTAGTGGGCATGCGTGCACCGGGAAATGAACTTCCAATTTCTGGTGCACGCATGCGCATTGGCAAGCTTGTCTTCTGGTTACTGGTGCACCTGCATGCACACTGATCAGCTGCCAGATGTGCATGTGCACAATGGAAACCAGCTCTACGGGTTTCTGGCACTGCTGAACGCCCCAAAAACAGCTGATTGTCATGTGCACACGCGTGCCAGAAACCCTGAAGAGGAACGGGCGACACCATACGTGCCAGCCAACATGGCTCCACGTGCCACTTTGGGCATGTGTGCCATAAGTTTGCCATCTTGGGTATAGGCCAACGTGAACTCAGCTCACTTTAAGGACAGAGAAAGGCAATGTCATAGGGGCACAGCAGAAAGACAGAGATGGTTTGATGCAGATGGGGATATTATTTTGGTGAAGCCCAACGTGCCTTTTCAGAACTGAAGTATGGTCAGAGGTGAAGAAGCTTCTTGGATGAGAAGTCAAATGTCTTCAAAGAAAAAACAAAGTCCAGTTGCCTTTTAAAAAGGCACTTTTGGGACAACCACGAACTGGATGTCTAAGAATCTCCATAGATATTTTGGTGAAACGCACCAATTGAAACTTCACTGCCTGCCCTATCATCTCATCCCCACCCAAGAATCTGCTTCTTTTTGCTCTGAAAAAGTATATGTTATATAGGACCAAATAATTTGACCCCATTTCTAGAACAATTTTAGTTCAGTTTGGCTCTGCCTAAGTGAGTCAATCTGGAATTGAAGAAAAAATGTGCTGAATTGTCAAAGTAGGTGAATTACTTGATGATAAATCAGCACACAACTTTCTGGCAGAGATTTGCTTTCTAGCTGGCAGCCAAGTTAAGATTTATACATGATCATCAGGATACTAAGGGCGAGAAAATCCATTTTGTGGAATAACATATATTTGTTACTGTACAATACCATCCATCCCTTACAAGAAGTTAAGAACAAGAAAAGGCTTAATATATTTTACATGTAATTTTAAACATAAAAGTGGAAAGTTTTAGGCAGTAGTATTGCTGTAATATCATATGGTCACAAAAATATTGTTTTAATTATCTGAAGTTATACTCCTTTTATCTGTTCCAATAAGTTAAAAATATATCAACAATTTTACTTAAACCAATAGTGCATCTTCTAAGAGCAGGTAGAGTGCTATATACAAAATAGTGGGGAAACAGAAATAGTAAATAAGTGCTTCTCTGAATGTTTGGGACAACAAACAGCTCTGCTAAATCTAATAATGTTCAAGAAAGGACAAGAATATTGAAAAACTGAGAATCTAATGGTAGAGCAACATATAGCCACATAAACAGATAGAGGATTACAGCCTAAGATTTATATGCACAAATGGATTACAGATAGTCCTTGATTTATGTCAAATTGGGTCCAAAATTTCTGTTGCTAAGCAAGACAATTGTCAAATGAGTTGGCCCCACATTACATTTTTTGCAACAGTTGTTAAGTGAATTAAGTGAAATCAGTTCTTAAATTAGTAACGTGGTTGTTAAGTGAATCTGGCTTCCCCATTGACTTCACTTGTCAGAAGTTTGCGAAAGCTGGTCATGTGACCCCAGGACACTGCAACCATTATAAATATATGCCAGTTGCCAAGCGTCTGGATTCTGATCATGTGGCTATGGCAATTGGGATGCGGTGGCTCAGTGGCTAAGACACTGAGCTTGTCGATCAGAAAGGTCAGCAGTTCAGTGGTTCGAATCCCTAGTTCCGCGTAACAGAGTGAGCTCCCATTACTTGTCCCAGCTTCTGTCAACCTAGCAGTTCGAAAGCAAGTAAAAAATGCAAGTAGAAAAACAGGGACCATCTTTGGTGGGAAGGTACCAGCTTTCCGTGCGCTTTCGGCGTTTAGTCATGCCAGCCACATGACTACGGAGACATCTTCGGGCAGCACTGGCTCTTCGGCTTTAAAATGGAGATGAGCACCACCCACTAGAGTTGGGAACGACCAGCACATATGTGCAAGGGGAATCTTTACCTCTACCTATCGCAATACTGCAAAAGTTGTAAGTGTGAAAAGCAGTCATTAGTCACTTTTTTCAGTGCTGTTGTAACTTCAAACAGTCACTCAATGAATAGTTGAATATGTCTCACAGACTGATTAAATAGGTCTCTCCAGGATGCTGGCTGCAGAATTCTGGGAATTGAAGTCCATACAACCTACAGTAGCCAAGGATGAGAACTATTGCCTAGTGGAATATGTCTTATAAGCAAGAAATATCTTTTCATAATCAAAAACTGTAGAGTGGAATCAATGCTTAGGTTGTGCTAATGTCTTACTTTAGATGTACATATGAAGAGTACATAGGCTTTTTCCCTGAAGAAGAAAACTAAAGGACCTTGGGGTAGGACCAGCAATGAAAAACATCTGCTCCTTGATTGCATTGAGTTATCTACATGTATAATTGCTATAGCCCCCCCCCGCTTTTTTCAGATTTCCCTCTCTTCACACATTCATAGCGCTACTACTGTCTGAACAACAGGATTTCTTTCTTTAATGGAAAAGGTATCTAACTCACCAAAACTGCTGTTGACACTACACCACATATGCATAGCACCAATATGGACAGTTTGCACATTCAGCAAAGCTGGGGAAGATCTCCTGCTGCAAAAATCCAAACATCCACTAGATGACAGCAACTGGTTTATAATTTCTATTTACCGCCATCAATTGATTATCTAGGTTTTTGAAGCTCAGATTCCTATGTAATAAGTCTGCATTTTAAACAACATTCATTATTCAGTGAATGTTGAATAGTCAATTGTTATTCAATCAGGATTTTCATAAAGTTTAAAATGTTAAGAATAAATATTTGGTTGTTAGATGTCTGTGGAGATTGTCAGTCATCCAGGTCATGATTGTCCCAAAGGTGCTTTTTCAACAGGCAACTGGACTTTCTGATTTTTCATTTGAAGACGTTTCGCTTCTCATCCAAGAAGCTTCTTCAGCTCAAGAGAAGCGAAACGTCTCGAAAGGAAAAATCAGAAATTCCAGTTGCCTCTTGAAAAAGCACCTTTGGGACATTTGGCTGCTCACTCATTGTGTTAAGTATGAAATGTAGATTTCCCCCCCCCTGTCTTGGGATTTATCCTAACACTTGAGGTTTGCTTTCCTAAAATTTACATTATTCTGACGCTAGTACTATTACAAAGGGAATAATAAAAGTAGATATTAAATATTAAAATGGGAATGCAAATATAATTCTTGTAGAAATTATAAGGGTTTTTAAAAGATTAAAAATAAAATTACAAACCTCTTCTGAAAAAAATCTTGCCAAGAAAACTTCAGGAATTTTTCCAGGCACTTACCAGGAGTTAGTATTGACTCAAAGGCACATGCACACCCACACAGTTTTGAAAGTCATATGAATAATGTCATACAATTGAAAAGGTTCACAGTTGGTATTTTCAATAACATAGATGTCTGCATATTTTCTCCCGCTTCAAATTCCCTAAATAATAAGGGATTTGTTTTCTATTGGTTTCTTGGGCCAGTAAAGCCATTAACATTCTTTTTTGTCATAACCCGTCATTTACACTGCTGTCATCAGCCCACTGTGACTGATGAAATGTGAAATATGCTATAGGACACAGTAATCTGTTTTTAATAACATTTTTAACACAAAGTCAGTGGGAGGTTTCTAATTCATTTGAAGGGTGCTGCTGCACCCTCCCCATTAATTTTGGAGGTTTGCTAAGATTTGTCTTTTTCCAAATCACTACCTAATGCAAAAGAACTTGATTTGCATTGAAGATGTTAGAGTCACGTTGAGGAAGGGTGGCTGTTGCATCTAAATCTAATCTTAAGTGTCCTTAAATTGATTACCAAATTGAAAATGGAAAGCTGAACAGGTAGAGTTCATAAAGTTACAAAACCAATGTATCCCAAAGCATAAAACTTATGGGGAATGTAGCGGAAGCTGCCAATAAAGGAGAAGAATCCAAATATATTACCACTCCAGATGTTTTGATGTTCAGCTCCCTTCATTCCCCAGCCAACATAGTCAACCTGGGGGCACAGCTGGATATAATATAATGGAATAGAATCTTGCTATGATAAAGATTGCAATATCTTTCATTGGAAGAGTAATGATTTACTTTCACTGGAATTAGGCTGAAGGGTCTGGCTTGAGAATGATTCTTCTGCTAGTCCATTGGGAAACTACAATTGGTTAGTGATGGTTATTTGTAAATGGATCAGGCAACAAATGATAGAGAAGACCTTGGCCTGAGGCCCCAGTCAGCTGAAGAATTTACCAATTTAGCTTGTATTATTAATTAGTCTGGTAATGCTCATATAGGTAGACCATAATCTGACCTGATGTGGACCAGAATCAGAGCCACGGTGGTGCAGTAGTTAGAGTGCAGTCCTGCAGGCTACTTCTGCTGACTGCCGGCTGCCTGCAATTTGGCAGTTCAAATCTCACCAGACTCAAAGTTGACTCAGCCTTCCATCCTTCCGAGGTGGGTAAAATGAGGACCCAGATTGTTGGGGGAAATATGCTGACTCTGTAAACTGCTTAGAGAGGGCTATAAAGCACTGTGAAGCGGTATATAAGTTGTATTGCTATTCTGCAGGAATGCTGGAAATTCTTAACCACTTCTACAATAAGAAGAATTGTCCTTATTCTACCACATCACATCCCCCCCCCCTTTTCTCTGTTCTCACAGGAAGAGTTTTTAGCAACTGACAATATACTTGTAGACTTCTTCAATGAATTTTTGGGTCTCCCAGTAAGTATGACACATATTGCTCCAACATTCCTTATAGTTAACCCAATAAAATTGATTGACTAGATTGTTACTATATAGACTTACACTGTATATACAATATATGACTCATGCAAGATATTCTGGCTTACTTACCCAATCCCTCTTGCTTTGTCTCAAATCCTAAACTGTGTTCCCAAAGTAGTACATACATTAGAAGCTTTACAGAAAACTCCCTCAGGAGAACGTTGTAATTATCTCATGCTGGAAACCTCAGCAAATGTCTTAAGGCAACAGTGGTGCAATGAATGGAAAGGCCAAAACAGAAAGAAGCTGAGAATTCTTGACCTGTTCATCACTAGCTTTTCTCAGTTTGTTCTATTCAACTTGGTTACGGAGTGTCTGATATGTCCAGTTTTATTTTGCTGCAGCTCTTCATAGAAATTATTCAGGGTAATGCTAATGGAAACCTGATTACAGTTTGGTTCCCAGACATAAAAAATTGGTATATGGGCAAATGGTTAAAGTAAAAAAATATATGATGCTATTAATTGTTCACTTTACTACAAGAAAATATTTCAATAAAAGAAATGTTTTTAACGTATTACTATGTTGGAAATCATCCTGCAAATTGGCACTTTTGTTTCATGCAGCCAGCCAATGGATTGTCTACTGCTAAGTTACAGAAGTACCTTTTAAATAGTTCTTTGTTCTGAATTATATCAAATGGATATAATGACTTGGATTCTTTTTTGAGAACTTCAATACAAACTGACCAAATCCACATATCTTTGGCTAATGTGCTGATTGGAACCATTACCATTGAGATTTCTCCACTCAGAAATTATCATTTTCATTTTAATATATCCCCCATTCATTTTGCAAATGTGAAGTGTCTCTCTCTGTGTGTACATCTTAAATTGTAAATATATATTTAATATATGCATATAATTAGCAATAAAATGTGTTGATTATATCTTTCTTTAAAACCTGATGCAGATTAGTCCAGGCACTACATGGAAAGAAACATGGGTAAAACTGATGAGACAGAACAAACCTAATATAAAACATTTTGTGGTTGGATCAGATCACCATGTAAATAGCAGAGAGTAGACCTTTTCAGGGACCGCACAATGATTCTGTAATATAATACAAGTCTTCCCCCCTCCCCTGACAAAAAATATATCTGGTCACCATGCTGTCTCAAAGAAGAATGGAATGCCTACTTGCTGATTTTCTAATTGTTATAGAAATCAGAATTATTGCTCCTGTTCTTGATGGTTTTGTCATTTTGTGTATCTCTCTGACCTCTCTCAAGAAGAAGAGCAGCATTGAAATAAATTAATGAATAGATAAATAGATAAGTAATATGAAATAATACCATAGTATGCTTTCTTCAGTCTAGTGCCCTTCAGGTGCCTAGGACTCTCACTTCCACAATCCATGATCATTGATCATTAGCTGCATTTAGTTGGGACTTGTTGTCAAAGCAATTGCATGGACCCAAATTTGAGGAATGATCTTAGCATACCTCCAAGTGGGTTTAAAATGTTTTTGCATTGCTATTTGATTAAATGTAATTTGACTCCTCATACACAGATTAGAGATAGAGGGCTCATTGCTCAAATAAGGTACCCTAATTTTTTACTGCACTTCAGTGATTTGGTCGTTTTGCACACTTTGCTTCTGCTTCTTAACAATCTTATTATCTACAAGTGGAATGAATCTGAATGAATCCTAATCATGACACATGTTGTGGTAGAGCTTTCACTATGTGTTCTAGCAAATATGTGCTGGGATCATGTTTGACTAAATCAGAAGACAGTTGGTAATTCATGATTATTGTATACACGTTTATAATATATTGCTTATTTTATCCACTTGCATGAGATACCACATGATTTTTTAAAATCATACTATAAGAAGTCTGTGTATATAAGGAGTGGGTTTTACCAACAAAGATTTCCCTGCGTCTTCCTATGTTGATTGCAGGTGATTGCAGTTTGCCTCCACTGGAAGAACTGGATTCGACTGGTCAGCATATGTTCAGAGCTCTGAGATGTCAAATGTGACACCTCCCATGCTCCGAGCTTCTTTGCATATGTAGGATCTAGTTCAGAAAAGTGAAGTCACTTGTTGGACTGAGACATGTGCCTTTGATTAACTTAGTAGTTTGGCCTAGGCTTATTGGCGAAGACTATTAGTTCTTTCATTCCATCCTTTTATATACATTATAATTGATTGGTAGTCAAGCATCCAAGATGACAATACAGTTTATATTTAAAACATTGTTATTGGCATCTGTTTTATTACATTAGAAGATCCAGATGTTTTCAATTTAATTAATTGGACTGCATTTTGGAAAATGGGTCTTTGGGCTCCATTGCCAGAGTTGAAATTAAAAATAGATACAAGTGATTAATTAATGTTATCCTTGGTTAGTTTTCTATATAAATAACACATAACTAAAATTATCTAGCATCTGTTAAAATAGTTCCAGATTGTAGAATTTACATGCTTTGTTCACATATTCTCATAAACTAGCATATCTCCAATGATTTGGAATTAAAAGTTTATTCTTTTTGTTATTTTAATTTGTATTCCCTCCAAATTAAATAAAAACAGAAACTTTGGCCTGACGTTAGTACATTGCATATTTTTCCCCCAAGAAATGTTAGCAATCACAAATTTATGATACTTATGAATAATAACTTTGTTATCTCAAGGCCAATTCAACAAAGAAAGAAGGAGCTACTTCAGGCAGCTAATTTAAGCACTCAGGAAAAGGCAGGAAATTGATTGTTACTTCTTATCACTGTTTTATTTTCTTGCCAAGAAGAATCCATGAGCCTTTTCCTCTATCAGACAGCACAACGTTGTCGATTAGCCCTGAATGCTCAGAGGATAGCGGTAAATTCTACCATTTGGGGAAGTTTCATCAGTTTTTAAAATGTACGTATAGGCGCATTTTCTGTAAGCTCCAGGAATGCTAAAAGGTTACGGTCATATTTCCTCTTTTTATGAAAGAACACATCAATTACTGCAGAATGGGTTAAGTGGTAGGAGGTTGAATGGTCGTAAACTATAAATATGCATTAATTTCTCTGTGCCTCTAATTCAGTACTGAATTAACTGATATGTTAATTTTTTTATAGGCAGAAGTCGCTGTTCTAGAAAGTTAGAAAAACAAAGCCCTGGGTTATAAAAGTATAATCAAGAGGGGGAAACCCTCTAAAATTAAACTATCAGATAGTTTAAGAGGAATACAGGCAGAATTTGGGGCCCTCAGTTTATTTGTACAATGCATGGTTAGATTATATTCCTTCAGTGTTGTGCTAATTCTGAATCCTAATCTTTCACTTTTCACGTTTATAGACATTTGCGGAACCAGTTCAATATAATCCCGATTTTGGAATATTTGAAGTTGCTAGTGATGTCCCACAGTGCATGGAAAACCAGCTAAAACAGATGCTTCGGGAACAGAAACCTCGAAATCCCATTTATGATGTTACAAGGCAGACAAAGATACAAGCCCCTTTTTCTAAAGATAGTAACACTCCCCCTTCCCCGGCCTTCAGTTTTAATCTAAATTATTCAACCATGGTAAGAATGAATTGGTGTTATTATTGTGCCTTTAAGAAGCATTCATGGAAATATGATATACAACCAACTCTGAAATCTTGTATTAATCGGGGTTCCACATTTAATCAATCAGATTGAGGTTAATAGCAGTTAGACTTATATACCGCTTCATAGGGCTTTCAGCCCTCTCTAAGCGGTTTACAGAGTCAGCATATTGCCCCCAACAATCCGGGTCCTCATTTTACTCACCTCGGAAGGATGGAAGGCTGAGTCAACCCTGAGCCGGTGAGATTTGAACAGCCGAACTGCAGGACTGCAGTCAGGTGAAGTAGCCTGCAGTGCTGCATTTAACCACTGCGCCACCTCGGCTCTTAAAACCTTTTGATCCTGCAATGATTCCTCTGGTTATACCAGGTGTTTAAAAAGTTGCTAAGTTTCAAAGGCATTGACTTTCCTAGAAGTATATCTCCTTCAAAAGGAGTAATTAAAACTTAATCCACATTCATAGTCACTCTGAGAAGAAAGTTGTATGGAATATCAGTGAATTAGGATCCATTCCCATTTCCATCCCGACTTCTGTGAGTAAATCTGAAAGTCTGAGTTTATATGTGTGCCCATAAAATCTGATATAAGCTTTGATGATGTCATGTATTGTGATATCCTTGATGCAGATTATATATTTTGGGTAATTTGCACTATACTGTTGTCGAATATGTGACATTGTCTGGTCCTATATATATATAATTGTATATTGTTTTTAAAGATCCCGTCATCCTTAGAATCTGCACTCATATGGAGAGACAGCCATTAATAAATGGTGTGCACAAAGTTAAATCCAACCATTTGGAATTCTAGTTTCAATTACTTTTAAAATAGTTAGGGAAATATGTACCTGTGACATGAGCCATTTCAAACTCCAAATGGGACAGAGGTGGGTTGCTATTTTTTTTACTACCAGTTCGGGCACGCTCCTGCGCGTGCTTGTGTGCATGTACGACTACTACTGGTTCGCCCAATCTGGGCCGAACTGGCAGCAACCCACCTCTGAAATGGGATGATGTGACGATTGAAAACTGAAACCAAAACATTTGTACATCATTGCCAAAAGGCTATTTGTGGGGGTGGTGAGTGGGGAGGGGTTGTTCAAGCGTGGAAGTAGAAAATAAATCCACTTATTATGACTTTCCTTCCCTCCATTCAAACCTTCACACATATATAGATTTCACTATCTAAACGAGAGTGGACTTCAGAATTTGCAGCCTGCAATATTGGCTGGAGAGAGGAAATCAACACTTCTGAAAGACACCAATATTGAACAACACTGAGCTAAACAATTATCACTGCATTTTTCAGCTTTCAATGTCTTGGATCCGCAGTTCCCAGCATTCTCAGCTAATCTGGTCAAATCATTGCTAGACATTTTGTAAACTGTAGTTGCAATACATTTGACAACACAGATTTGGGAATATTGAACTATAACAACAAAAATATTTATAGTGCAATCCTAAATGAAGAGTAATGAATACAATATAGGATTCAATATAGTTTTCCTTTAAAAATTGACATCTTGGAAACTTTCCACTAATATGAGAGATATGACTTTGGCCTGTCTTATTTTCTCATGGATACGGAGACAAAAGCATGGAATTTGTTTTGAGCATAAATAATTACAAATTTATTTGATTACATCCAGAAATACTGGCTAAAGTAAAGAAGCCTTTCCAGAAACCATTATCAGTAAGCCACAAAAGGAGAGGCAACTTCTACCAAGAAAGGAACAATTTTATGCTACTCTATCAAAATGCATTTTATGGCAGTAGCAGAATGTTTATGTCACAGGATGCCAGAGGATACCATTCTAGTACAATTCTATAAAAATGAATTGTAAGAAATAGATCTTTTTTCTGATTTCATCCTTTGCTCAGGGAGCAGTATTTTGCTCAGGGAATGAATCCTGACAAGCGATCTTTCTTTCTGTGGGATTCTTGATGCTCTCTGACCTTGGTTGTTTTCTTGCAGACATTTCATTACCCAACTAAGGAATATCATCAGGGCTAGATGGTTTTCCTTAATTGGGAAACATCAGCAAGAAGAGAGCACCAAGCACCCCTGAGCTACAAATTTTCTCTTCTATAGGCACGCACATAGGTATCAAATGCTTCAGACAGCATACAAATGTGATGAATTTGCATTTAGGCAAGCTTCAGTCAAAGAATAAGTATTTTTTTCTGCAGGAAAAAAAGCCTACCAGTTTCAGAGACAAACCTCCAATAAACACAGCTTGATAAAAGTAGCACTGATGATGTTATGTAGTTGGGTAATGAAATACCTAGTGTGTATGTTTCTAGGATCCACTGAGCTCCTATGAAGTGTTTGGAAATTGTTGGATTATACAATTAATAATACAGCAAATAAAATTTAAAGAATATATTTTATTTTGTTAGAGTCTGAACCGAGAACAAGCTATTGAATGGATAAAAAAGAATAGATTTCCAGCATTTTTAGAGAGTGATTGCTACTTTGAATACAGGTAATTTGACTTCTAATTAGTTTATCTCAAAAACATCAACAAAAACTGGATTGTTTTGGCCACACAAATTTTTTTTAACCTAATTTGGTAAGTGTATCAATCTTTCTGCTATTCTTAAAAGTGCAAATATTGGCAGCCTTTAAGGAAGACATAATATAATCCTTTTCTTACAGAGAAAATGTTATTGGCATCTTTGTGCCCCGTTTCCCCCCCCCCCCCCGGCCCTAAAGATGCAATTTAGTGGTGAGAAAAAAAAGATCCTGCGCTTAAGCAGGAAAAACCAAATGCATATATACAGAATAGGTGGCACTTGGCTCAATAGCAGTAACTGCGAGAGGGATCTGGGGTGTTTTTAAGTGAAGCACCATTTAACATGAACCAGCAGTGTATACTGCAGCTACCAAAACAAAAACAAAAACAGTGCAGTCATAGGCTGCATCAACCGAGGGATAACATCAAGAACACGAGAAGTGATAATGCTACTTTATATCTCACTAGTGCAGTGATGCCGAACCTTTTTCATCTCGGGTGCACAAAGTATGTGTATGCGCACTAGTGTGCTTGCTCACTAATGTGCGTGCTCACATGCTCACCCCCATAATTTAATGCCCCCCGTACCGTGCCCCCTGTGCATGCGTGCATGACCACCCCCCCCAGCTGCCTTGTCCATGTGCACATGGCTTTCTAGAATCCTGGGCAGGGCGAAAACAGCCTCCCCCGTCCCCTAGGAGGCTCTCTGGAAGCTGGAAACGACCCGTTTTCTGACTTCTGGTGGGCCCGGTAGGTCCATTTTTCGCCCTCCCCAAGCACCAGAGACTTTCTAGGAGCCTGGGGAGAGCAAAAAATAGCCCAACATGCAAACCGGAAGCATCGCACTGGAGCTGATAGGGCAACGCCTCGCGTGCCCTCAGAAACAGCTCAGTGTGCCACCTGTGGCATGTGTACCATAGGTTCGCCATCACAGCACTAGTGAGACCACACATGGAATACTGCATATAGTTTTGGTCACCATGAAACAGAAAAGATACTAAGATCCTAGAAAGTATACAGAGAAAAGCAACAATGAAGATAAAGGCTCCAGAGACTAAATTGTATAATGAACACTTGAGGGAGCGAGGTATGTCTAGCCAATCAAAGAGAGGGATTGGGGGACATAACTGTCTTCCAATACTTGAGTGATTGTACAGAGAAGAGAGACTGTCTTATTCTCCAAAGCACCAGAGGGCCGTATAAGAAGTAATGGGTAGAAGCTTGATAAGGAGAGATCCAACCTAGAAGTAAGGATGAATTTTCTGAGTATGAGAACAATCAGCGGAATAGCTTACCTCCCAGAGTTGTGGAAGTTCCATCACTAGAGGTTTTCAAAAATCTAGACAGCTATTTGACTGGGATGTTATAAGGTCTCTTGGCTCAAGAAGTGGGTTAGACTAGGCTGGTCTCTTCCAGGCCTATGATTGCATAGTCTATATTCTAGGGTTAGTCTTTATCGTGTTTAATTAAAGCAGTTGTAAATGAGAATCGGAGGAGAGGGTTAGCTTCAAATCCAAATTTTTCATACTATTTAAGACTTTAGTCCTGGTTAAGGTTACAGTTAGAGATTTTGTACAAGAAATAAAAACAATAGGAAGCATTTTGCTCACAAGGTCATGTTTTGGTTAATAAGGGATTGAAAAATTCACAACTGGATAAATAAGTGACTTATGACTGTTTTTCACACTCGGTCCATGGTCCCCATGGTCACAGGTTCCTGTGATCAAAATTCAGATGTTTGGCAATTGGTTCATATTTATAAGAGTTATAGTGTACCGGGGTTTGTGATCATCTTTTGTGACCTTCTGACATGCAAAGTCAATGAGAAAGCCAGATTCACTTAACAACCGTGTTACCAATTTAACAACTGCAGCAATTAGAGCAATAGAGCAATAGCAATGCTTATATACCGCTTCATAGGGCTTTCAGCCCTCTCTAAGCGGTTTACAGAGTCAGCATATTGCCCCCAACAACAATCTGGGTCCTCATTTTACCCACCTTGGAAGGATGGAAGGCTGAGTCAACCTTGAGCCTGGTGGGATTTGAACAGCCAAACTGCTGAACTGCAGTGCTGCATTTAACCACTGCGCCACCTCGGCCCATAACAACTGTGGCAGGAAAGGTGGTAAAATGAGGCAAAGCTCATTTAACAAATGTCTTGCTTAGCAACAGAAACTTTGGGCTTGTAAGTTAAGGACCACCTGTATATAAGATGGAATAGATTCCTTTGTTCTGTGCCAGACTGATCTTATGAGTATAAATATAGGAAATCTATCTTGTCTGCATTTAAAGAAATTATCTAAGAGTGTTTAAAATTGTCCCCAAGACTCTTGAAATTTCTACTGCTAGTTCCTAAATGCAGGAGTGACTGTCTTGACAGATTTCTATATGAACTTGATATGAAGTCTGCTGATACTCTTCAAACATTTACAACTCTGAATATGATTAAATTATTATATTATATTATAATGAATTAAGATAATGTCTTTGAGCTTTTGGTTTCTTTAAAAGAACAGTAGTTTTGTTGATGTTAATATTATCTGGGTAACCTTAAATTACTTTATGCTATTTGTCACTTCTCTGTAGATTAGCTAAACTTGTTTCACAGGTGGAATGGAGCAAAACTGGGATCAGTTTTGTTATAGACAAAAACTATTATCCTTGGTTCTCAAAATCTCCACCCATCATAGACAGCCCTGAGGAAAATGAAGATGATTTGATTATGAAAAAGTTCTATGTTTCTCTTGGCCAGGTAAAATACAATGAGTGTTGTAAATAAGAGTATTGTGTGGAGAATAAAATAAGAGTGGGAGGTTTTTGTTTAACCTCTGGTTCAAGTTGAGGTGTTACCCATCAGGATGACAACTAGAAGATATTACAGTCTCCCATATGAAAATCATACCTACATGTTCAAATCAAAGGTGGTATTCTGCCAGTTTGCTCCGGTTCGGGCGAACCAGTAATGGTGGCGGTGGGAGGCTCCGCCCACCCGCCCAGATATCATCACGGACGCTCTGCGCATGCAGAGCCAAACCGGTAGCAAAGATAAGAGGAAACCATTACTGCTTCAAGCACAGTGGTTGATTCTGTTTTTCATGTTTTACTAAAACACCCACTTTCATCCCCATTCATTATCAGAATTATAACCCCAAATTATTCAGAACTTCCCTCATCATTGAGGAGATCAGTATTTTCTTTTAAGTGACTAATGTTTGGATATTCCAAGGGCAGGGGCAAAAGTTCCTTCTTCTTGGATTTGGCTGACTTGGTTTTATGTCCTTTTTAATTTCATTGCTGTGTATGTTTTAATGTATGTTGCTTTGGTCTCAGATTGCAGAGCAGTAAATAAAATATTTTTAAGATAAAAAATTAAATGTAAAGGAGCATGGAATATGGATGTATCCTTCTTAATAGTCCCATTTTCTCACTAGTTGATGTCTTCTGTTTATTTTATTTATGTTACCACACTGAAAATGTGTTAAGATGACAAGGAATGACTTACCTACCTTTACCTGGGGATTTCCTAGCTGAATAGTGTTTTGAATGCAGCTTTCCTCAGTCTAGGACACTACTAAAGTAGAAAATTTAGAGGAATTACAAGTGTACTGCAGCCTGCCTTCCACAACATATGACAAACTTTGAAAAAAGTCTTAAGTTAATTTCTCATGACAGAAGGCAGTTGAGGAAGGCAGTTGAGGATCAAAGGACGGCCTTCTTTTCCTTAGCTGTCATCTTCTTCTTCTTTAATTCCTCTTTTACCATTTTGGGCACTGGGCCAGTGGTGGGATTCAGCCAGTTCGCACCTATTCGGGAGAACCGGTTGGTAACTTTCTAAGCAGTTCGGAGAACTGGTTGTTGGAAGAAATCTTTTGTTTTTTCCCCACTTTACAGGGCTAATTCTGTAAGGAAGGAAACATTCTGGTGTTGTTTCTAGCCTAATCTTTATTGCCCTGCTTACAGAAACTGCCTCTCCTTATTACCATTGTAACAACTAAGGCAAAGTGCCCATCGACCTGAGTGACATTGACTTGGCCATGCCCACATGATCACATGACCACCGAGCCCCGCCTATGCAGCTGGTCATTAGGGCAGAGAACTGGTTGGTAAATTATTTGAATCCCACCATTGCACCGGGTCATTCCCTTGCGGTGTCAACTGTTTATTGCAAAAACTGAACCTCTTTTCTAACTTCAACACATCTAGAAGAAGAGAGGGAGAAAAAGGGGAGATGTGCAAAAGTGAGAAGGGGATGCACAAAGAATGTGATGAACCAGCACAACTGTAGCCTGGTCCCTTTTGTCTCATTCACTAAAAACTGTAGGTTCTCCAACCATGGAATATAGAGACCATCCAGAAAGGACCATGTTCTTCAATTAAAAATAGTTCATTCCTGCAATAACTCCAAATTCAACTGGTTTTTACACTGTTAGGAAATACAATTGCTCTTTTTTTCTTTTGCTTGGACCCTGGACATTTCAATAACTACACAAAAAGAACTTTTACCAATTAGATCAAATAGTTCTGGATAAAAAAGAGTATCAGCCTTCTTTCTGACTACAGTAAAGCTTTTGGGGTGAATAACAGTTTATGGTGTGCATAACAAGTGAGATAAAATTAATAAAAAACATTTATACTGATAATAAACAGTAGATTTATCAGTTTGTGCCTGATAAAAACCATGGCATAAATAGTATTAATTGGTAACTATTTATTGTATTTATTTTTATTTGACTAGATAGGGATATAGTGTGCTTAAATGATTTCCTTATCTTATGTCACATATTCCTTTGGATTTTTGAATTGGGACATCTCAGATGTAGACTTAACATTTCTCCTTTTAAATCTACCACTTGTCTTCTCCACTTAATTTATAAGTAACCAAATGTTTTATTTAATAGGCTACTGTTACTCAGACACAGGATTGGTTTACTCTAGCCAAACAAAGTCAGAACATGATCATTACTGATTCTTTTACCCGTCCTGTGTCATCGTCTCATGTTCGATTTTTACCTGATTCTTCAAAGTCATGGCCTACATATGAAGGTAATATTAATCACTGGAAATTATATGTGAGGGTAGTAGACATGGATGAACAATTGGGCAGCCTTACAAACAAAATCAATCAGCCAGTCTGTTATAAAAACTTACATTATTTTTCTTCTAAATCCTTCAACATATTCCCTTTCTCCTTTTCACTGTTTTGCAAAAAAAAATTGTGTTGATTGCCTTTCATGAATTTTTAGGGCAAGTGGGAAAAATACTGCTTAATCACAACTATTATTTCTCTGGAGCCTCAAGGTTACTTAATGGAGAACCTTAATATAAGAAGAAGGCCATAATGTAGTAATTGTTTATATGCTAAATGATGCAATTGTTGTGTATATTTTACTGATCTTATTTGAGAAACCTCCATGGAAACAAGCCAGTAGGGATGCAATGAGGACAGTGTGAGATGAGTATGCAGATAGTATCAGGGAAATGTGATGTAATATCAGGTTTTCTGTTTTTTTAGTTTTATCATGGTTTGTTTTAAGAGAGTGAGAGAGACAGAGGGAGGGAGGGAGGGAGGGGGAGTGAGAGAGCGAGAGAGAGAGCGAGGGAGGGAGGGAGGGAGGGAGGGAGAGAGAGAGAGAGAGAGAGAGAGAGAGAGAGAGAGAGAGAGAATGAGAATAATTTTGTTGGCTGTAAGCCACCCACTGTTGGTTTTAAGATAAGTGACTATACAAATGTTTTAAATAAATGAATGAATAAAACTAATAATTTTATATATAGAGAGAGATAAAGCCTTTTTTGAAATGGGTTTGTGCTAATGATTTCAACTTTGCAGACACTTTTATGTAATTTGGAGGTAGCAATATGGAAGTAATTTGGAAAATATAGTTTATTGCAACAGTGGGCTATTAATTTATTTTATTTATTTATTGGCTTTCTATGCCATCCATCTCACTAAAATGTGACATTGGGCAGCTTACAATATAATAAGGATTAAAAAGTGTGAAAAACTATTAAAATAGAATTTAAAAATTAAAATTAAAAAGCAAAGATGATGACCAGCCATCCCCAATGTAGTGTGTCCTTGTTTGGGTCCCAGGCCAAACAGCAGAGCCAAATGTTTAGGCTCTTCCAAAAGGCCAGGAGTGTGGGATCAGATCTCACCTCTGGTGGGAGAGCATTCCATAGTATGGGGGCCACAGCAGAAAAGGCTCTTCTCCTGGACCCCACCAGCTGAAATTCTTTGACTTATGGGATCCAAAGTAGGCCCTTTCCACCGAAATGAGTGAGGTGGATTCATCCCAACAGGGTAAGGTGGTTCCTCAGAGACCCTAGGCACATGCCATAAAGGGCTAAAGGTAACGATCACCTGGAAGTAGATCTGAAAGCAAACTGGCAACCAGTGCAGCTCGCATCTCAGTGGTGTCACATGTGCCACATGAGAGGTGTACAAAATCGTCTGCGCTGCTGTGTTCTGTATCAGTTGTAGCTTATGGATATTCTACAAGAGTAGCCCCATGCAGAGGGTGTTGCAGTAATCCAACTGGGAGATGACCAGGGCATGAGTGAATATGCACAGGGACTCACATTATACGAAGTTGCCCAAAATCTCTCTCAACCATGGCTGCCATCTGCTCTGAGCAGGATTTGTGAGTCCATGAGAACCCCCAGATTGTATACCGAATCTGTCTGGGGTAGTGCAACCCCATCCAGAACTAAGGATGATGAACCAACAAATCCTGAAGCCACTTGAACTCACAGCCCCTCCATCTCACCAAGGTTTAGCCAAAGCCTGTTGTCCCCCATCCAAATCCCTCCAGCCTCCAGGCATCATGAGAGGGAAGATACAGTATTAATTGGATCACCAGGGATGGAGATGTAAAGTTGGATATGTTCGGCATATTGATAACACCTCACCCCATGGTTTTGGATGATCTTATCCAGCCCTTCCCCCCTACCCAGCTTTTGTCCTCTTCTTCCAAATTCTTTCCTAACAATGTTATATTGTACATTTATCTTCAGATATAACGCCTCAAGAACTTTGCAAAACTTCTTCATCTATTATTAGTGTTACTACTCGCAGTGATCACTTAGGTAAGTAGTATTTGTGGGCAGGTTGCATTTATAGCAGGAAGGAACAAAATTTAAGGCATCAAGGAAAAATTTAGACTTACAAAGGACCACACCAAGCATATCACTGAGAAGACAGAACCAACTGATTTTTCCCTTTTTTGGTTATTAATTACACCTTAAAACTGCAAATGGGAACAAGATGTTTCTAGAGACAATTTGGCAGCTTTAAATCCTCTCCTATGGAGTAACAAGGGTTACTGAGATCACAATTGGGGAGAGGGAATTTTGGGCTGGATTGATGGCAGTGGTGGGATTCAATTTTTATTTTACTACCGGTTCTGTGGACGTGGCGTGGCTTGGTGGGTGGGGCTTGGTGGGCATGGCAGGGGAAGGATACTGCAAAATCCCCATTTCCTCCCAATCAGCTGGGACTCGGGAGGCAGAGAATAGATGGGAACAGGGCCAGTATTTACCGGTTCTCCGAACTACTCAAAATTTCTGCTATTGGTTCTACAGAACTGGTGAAAACCTGCTGAATCCCACCTCTGGTTGATGGGCTACAAGAGCAGTGGTTTGCTTCTCAGACGACACTTGTTCCAGAGATGGGTTCCTGCTAGTTTGGACTGTAGTGCTGCCTTCAAATGGAGACCAAACTGGTTCTCTGTTTTTTTTAAAAAGTGGGCCTGCCCACCCGTCCCTGGATTCTACTTACTTTACCGAAGCCCAGCTGATCCAGGGCGGCATCTTGAATTGCCTTTCCTCAGCTATTTTCCTTTTTTTCTGACTATTTTTTGTTCAATTGTGCACACATGCACAGCACTTGCTCAGTGAACCAGTAGTAAACCGGTTAGGAATCCACCACTGACTTGTTCCCATTTTTGAATGACAAAAAAAACCCCCCAAAATGAACTAAAATTGTGCTGACCACAGTCATTTTGAAGTTTGAGGAGGTTGGGACTGGAACCAGGAGACTTCAGGGAGAAAAAACATCTTTCCCATTCTTAGTCCCAGTTTTTGAATTTTAAAAAGTTAAGAAAGAGTGTCATCAAAATTTATCTATTTTGCAACTGTATTTTAATAGTATAATTTGGAATGGTGGGCAGCTGCAATAATGCTGGCTTCATTACTCCTGGTTTATAAATTCATGGCAGAAAAACTCTGCTTTTTATTGCACTTGCTCTAAAAAAATTAGGGTATTAGAAGTGGTATTTTTGCATTCTTGTATTCATGAGCCAAGGTGGTGCAGTGGTTAGAGTGCAGTACTGCAGGCTACTTCTGCTGCCTGCTGGTTGCCTGCAATTTAACAGTTCAGATGTCACCAGGCTCAAGGTTGACTCAACCTTCCATCAGAGGTGGGTTGCTCCCAGTTTGGCCCGGATTGGGCGAACCAGTAGTAGCGGTGGTGGGAGGCTCCACCCACCCGTCCGGACACTTCTGCGCATGCACAGAAACATCACACGCACAAGCGAGCGCTTACGCACCCATGAGCGAACCAGTAGTAAAAAAAATTGGAAACCCACCACTGCCTTCCATCCTTCCGAGGTGGGTAAAATGAGGACCCAAATTGTTTGGGGAAATAGGCTGACTCTGTAAACCACTTAAAGAGGCCTGTAAAGCACTGTAAAGCAGTATATAAGTCTTAAGTGCTATTGCTATTGCTTACAAAGTATCTGAGCACATCCATATTAATGCCCTGGCTTTCCTTACATGTGTTTTTTAATTATACATTAAGAAACATATATCCCAAAGGCCTTTTCATTGCATTTATTCAGGAGCAGTATAGTAATGGGATGGGAAATCCTTGCAACTCTAATATAAGTACAGAATTGAAAAAAAAACAAGTGCAAGAGGCTTAAAATGGAGGGTTTTTTAAACAACATTATTTCCTTTGCGAAGATATACCACATTACAAATTTAAGACATTTGTTTATTTTTATGGGCCACATGATTTTTGGTAAATATACAAGAGAAGCATAAAGTAAATAAGATGACACCTCAACACAGAAGCACTGGCTTCAAACTAACGTAGTATGTCACATTTGGGTGTTTTGGTTCCTATGGCTGCAAAATAGTATTTTTTCCTGTGCACAGAATGAAAAGGGACTATTATGTTCCAGGCAAAATTTTATGCAGGATAAGTGATGACAAACCTAAGGATATTAGCAGAGGAGGGAGAAAGAGTGGAGGTAGTGGGGATATTGCTTGGTTGGTTGGTTAGTTGGTGGAATATGCCAGGTTTTGAGATGAAAAGCAGCTGAGAAGTGTGTGGGTGGGAAACTGCTGGAAATATTGTGGGAAAGAGCCCCTGTATGAAGGAAATGGGCAGTGGTGGGATTCAGCCAGTTCGCACCACTTTGGGACAACCGGTTTGGTGAACTGGTTGTTGGAAGAAATCATTAGGACAGAGAACTGGTTGTTAAATTATTTGAATCCACCACTGGAAATGGGCAAGAGATGGACTGCACATAATTTAACAACCGGTTTGCCTAGTGCAGAACTGAAAATGTGTGAGCCCACATGCATGCACGCTTTGCCCCTGACTGTGCCTTCTGCGCTTGTGCACAGCTTCAAACACATGGCGATTTTATGGTGCTTCCAGCACACTTCTCGGGCAGCCACAATGAGTAGAGCGGGCGAGGCATGGAAATTAGCTGCCCTGCATGGATGGGGTGAGCGAAACAGAGAGTGAGATATATAGGACCTGATAGTGCCGGGATGGGTGGGTGAGCTACCGGAACTACTGGTTCACCTGAACCCGTCTGAACTGGCAGCAGCCTACCGCTGAAATGGGCAGTTAAGAGGTTTGGTATAAATAAATATAAATATAAATAAATAAAACTGTGAGCAGGAAGTATCACTGGTTTATTGTGGTGGACTTGCTTGGAGAATAGTGGAAACAACTGAACCCATCTAGACTTTGTTTTGTCTAAATAGTATATTAATAAAAGTGGTCCAGATTTTGACTCAGCTGAATTGCCTGGCCCAGAACTGTTTTGCGGAAACTCTGGAATATAATCATTTCTTATGGGAGAAGATATTTGTAGGAGCCTGGGGAGGGCAAAAACGGCCTTCCCCACTCCCCAGAGGCCTACCGGAGGCTGAAAACAGCCTGTTTCCTGACTTCTGGTGGGCCCAGAAGGGCCGAAAATCAGCTGACCACTGTACCCATGTGCATCGGAACTGAGCTTGTGTGCCCACCAATATATCATAGGTTCGCCATCACAGCTGTAGATGCTCTTTTGTTTCATATTCAGGCTGAAAAATAAATTCAGACATACTGTATGTGATAGGAGACAAATGATGGTGACTTGGGGTAGTTCTTGGCTTTTTTTTTTGTAAAATAATATTAATTTAGCTACTCAAAGTTAGGTTCTGACTTGCAGAAATGTCTGAGGAAAGAAGCCATTCCTGGAGAGTGAGATAGAACAATTTTTACATACTCGAATTCATGATTATGTTAGCATGTTGGTGGTCTTTGGAGGATTGATGTGTGATTTACATGCAGGTTATGAATCCAGAATTAAGAAGAAGCCCGATTTTACTGACATCCCATTTCTTCAAAAGACAGAAGCCAGAAGAAGCATAGATGAAGGTCATTCTTTGTCACTTCCTGATACTCCTTCAGGGACATTATTAAGAGCATATTTAGGACAAGACTGGGATTTTAGTCCTAAGGAGGGAAAGAGTGAAAGTGTGAAAGATATTTTCCAATATCAAGAATTGGCATCTTTTCACACTATGGATGAGTTTTCTTTTGCCTTTGTTCAAAACGTACTAAAAAATTCTGTTGCAGTAGTCACTGGCCAGCCACCTGAACCCAGTCCTAATAACATCAATTTCAGTAAGACAACTAGAGTTTTTATATATGAGTTAGTAGGCACTGAAAAATCCATAGAGTCCATCTTTGAAAAGTCATCTTTTGCTGACGCAACGGTTGATGGAGCGGTTGACGGAGCGGATGTGAAGAGTGAAATTTCTGCAAAATCAGAAAAGGATAACACTGAAACCAGAGCAGCTTGGTGTGTTAGCCACAAGACGTATGACATTGGTAGCAGGCACGAATTTGAAAGATTTAAAAAATTCATCAGAGGAACTTTGGGAGAAAAATACTGGTGGCTTTGGATAGATATCGAACGGCTGAAGGTCATGAAGACTTTTAAAAGGCAGAAAAGGTATTTCCAGATTTTAATATAAAATGAGCCTTTGGCAGTGAAGATATTGAATGAGTTTAGTTGCTGTTTTCATTTTGGTTTATGTTTATTTGTCAGATCTTCCTTCTGACAAGTTCATTTCCCATAACCATAGCAAATTAGTTTCCCATATTTGTGACAAAAAAGCAGGTAAAATCAGGCACAATTCACTTTACTGCCTTGCTAAGCAATGGAATTTCTGGTCCCAATTATAATCATAATTTAAGGACTACCTAGAAGCAGAAAACTCAGGAGAAATATGAAGACATAAGATATTCTTAAATATCAAGAATTATAAATTATACAAGATTTCTCCCAGAATACATCTTATTTGATATTTTAGTAACTAAGGAGTAAGGTAGCATCTCCCAAACTAGTGAACCTGAAATATATTGGACCTACTTTCCTCTTTTTATGTTGGATATACAGGTGGTTCTCCACTTATGACCACAATCAAGCCCAAGATTTCTGTTGTTAAGTGCAACATTTTTTTGAGTTTTGCTCAATTTTACAACCTATCTTTCCACAGTTGTTAAGTGACTCATTGCAGTTGGTAATTAGTAACCCAGCTGTTAAGTAAATCTGGCTTCCCCATTGACTTGGCTTGCGAAAAGTGACCACATGACTTTGGGACAAAGCAACAGTCATGAATTTGAACCAGCATCTTGAATTTTGATCACATGAGCATGGGGATACTGCAAAGATGGTAACTCTGAAAAACGGTTCATAAATCACATTTTTCAGTGCCGTTGTAACTTTGAACGCTCACTAAGTGAACTATTGTAAGTCGAGGACTACGTGTAGTTGATAATTCCAACTCAGCTTTTTGGAAAGCACCAGGATGAGAAGGTTATTGTGGCTAAATGTTCTCAATCCTGGCCTTTATTTTGTGAAGAAAGATGGAATCCCATTTAAAATGTAAAAGAGCTTTAGAGTTGAATGTCTTTTTTCTGAATTATTTCCCTGTGCATATATTATGTTAATATTTTCCTTGATTCAAGACAGCTTGATCGGATGAAAAAATTATACCTGGCAAGCAATGGAGATTATTACCTGACTTTTGAAGTTCTTTTCAAACTCAACCTGGTGGATGGCGATCAATGGAATGTGTATAATTTAAGGGGCATCCAGTCTGAAGTAGTGAAACCTTTGCTTCTTTACTGGTAAAAGGATGAAATATTACATTTAATTAAATCTGATTAGCTTTTCTGAACACTGGAGCTGTTTGTGATTGGATGGCGGAAGAGTTGAAATTATACTCTGCAAACCATTTGTTCCTAAATGGACCACTTAATCTGGGCAGAAAAGGATAATACTTTATGATGAGATAAAGAATCTATTCATGATAGTGGAGGCTTAACTGATACAGCCAAAGGAAAATGATTCAGGCAAAATCAATTAAGAGCAGGTGCAATTTAATTAAACATTCCTAAAGACAATGTGTATATGATCACATAAAAACCATCATTATTAAAAGAGATTTGTATCAGTGGTGGGTTGCCAATATTTTTTACTACTGGTTTGAGTGTGCTCATGCGTGATGCTTCTACGCTTGTGCAGAAGCAAGTGGGCGGAGTCTCCCGCCACTGCTACTATCGGTTCGCCTGTCCAGGTGGAACCGGAAGCAACCTACCTCTGATTTATATGATTTTTATGATCATATAAATGCAACCAAACAAGACAGACACAGACTTCAATGGATAATTAGAACTGCAGAAAAACAATTGCTACCAACCTGCCTTCCATTGAGGACCTGTATATTCCTCAAGTGAAAAAGAGGGCTGTGAAAATATCTACAGACCCCTCACATCCTGAACATAAATAGTTTCAACTTCTACCCTCAAAACGACTCTTATAGGGCACTGCACACCAAGACAACTAGACACAGGAACAGTTTTCCCCCGAATGCCATCACTCTGCTTAACAACTTAATTCCCACAATACTGTCAATAATTTACCAAGAATGTATTACTATTATTCTTCTCTTCCTTCCTAGTAGCTATCTATGATTTATATTGTTTTTATTGTTTCCTAGTCTGATTTGATAGCTTATTAGTAACATTGACTACCACTAAGTGTTGTATCTTTTTATTCTTGATTAATGTAATTTTATTCTCCTTATGTACACTGAGAGCATATGCACCAAAGACAAATTCCTTGTGTCCAATCACTCTTGGCTAATAAAGAATTCTATTCTATTCTATTCTATTCTATTCTATTCCATGCTATGCTAGTCTATGCTATGCTATGTTATGCTATTCTATGCTATGCTATTCTATGCTATGCTCTTCTATGCTATGCTATGCTATGTATGCTATGCTATTCTATGCTATTCTATGCTATTCTATGCTATTCTATGCTATTCTATGCTATTCTCTTCTATGCTATGCTATTCTATTCTATGCTATGCTATTCTATGCTATGCTCTTCTATGCTATGCTATGCTATTCTATGCTATGCTATTCTATGCTATGCTATGCTATGCTATGTATGCTATGCTATGCTATTCTATGCTATTCTCTTCTATGCTATGCTATTCTATGTTATGCTATTCTATGCTATGCTCTTCTATGCTATGCTATGCTATTCTATGCTATGCTATTCTATGCTATGCTCTTCTATGCTATGTTATGCTATTCTATGCTATGCTATTCTATGCTATGCTCTTCTATGCTATGCTATGCTATGTATGCTATGCTATTCTATGCTATTCTCTTCTATGCTATGCTATGCTATTCTATGCTATGCTCTTCTATGCTCTTCTATGCTATTCTATGCTATGCTATTCTATGCTATGCTATTCTATGCTATGCTCTTCTATGCTATGCTATGCTATTCTATGCTAGTCTATGCTAGTCTATGCTATTCTTTTCTATGCTATGCTATTCTATTCCATTCTATTCTATGCCATGGTATGCTATTCTATGCTATTCTATGCTATTCTTTAGGGATCTGAATAAGAGAACAGAATAATAGCGTAAATAAAGTTCAAGATCTAGCCATAACCAGTCTTTTTCTCCTCAGGGGTCCCCGGTTTTGTGTAACTCATAAAGCTGACATTCAGGCCACAGTTGCCAAGCTGAAAATCTGGCATGCTCGGCAACAAAAACCACGTGTTGACGTGGATCCTTTCCCACAGATGGTGTCCCTGCTACCACTCAGGCCGAAATCTTGCATGCCAAAAATAGAATTTCCATGTCATCAGGTATTGCTTGTTACATTAAACCTTGGCAAAAGTACTTTGGGTCTGTCTGACCATTGTAGAAGCATTGAAGGAAAAGACTGTATGATTGGAAAGCTATCAGACTCCTGAATGCAAAATAACATCATAACTACGTAGTAAGATGGACTTGAAACGTGTAAGGACTGGGTGTTTTTTAATATGATTTATTGGGTTAGGGAGTTTCTGTCTTCATTGTGAGTTCTGTTGTGTTGGGAGGGGGTGCACTGAGGGAGCTCAACAAATCTCATTGTACATATGTTGTACACTGACAAATAATAATTAAATTAAAGTAGTGTTGGGATACAGTCCTCGGCCTATGACCATAACTGACCATTTTGGTTGTAAGTCATGGCGGTCATTAAGTGGGCCACCATATGACCATGTCTGATTTTATAGCCTTTGTTGTGATGGTTGGTAACAGAACGCCAGAGTCATTAAGTGAACCCATTGTTCTCTATGGGGTATTTTTTTTGCCAGAACCTGGAAGTAATCCTGAAAAAAAAAAGACATAAACTGTGTGGTCACGTGACTGAGGGAACTGCTGTAAGTTCAAGCCAGTTACTTAGTGCCCAAAATGAAGTCATGTGACTATGGGGGAGGAGATAGCCATCAGAACTCTGAATCTCTTTCAACTTTAAACGGTTGCTAGGTGATTGGTCATAAGTCAAGGACTACCTGTACCCATATCTAGACTGCAAAAATATGGATGACCACTAGGCATCACTATTTGACCATTTTTATGACCATTTTACCTGAGAGACCACCTCCTGCCGATTACATCCCATAGACCGATCAGATCTCACAGGTTAGGTCTCCTCCGGATTCCATCCGCCAGCCAATGTCGGCTGGCGACCCCCCCGGGGGAGAGCCTTCTCTGTTGCAGCTCCAGCCCTCTGGAATGATCTCCCTGTCGAGATCCGGACCCTTACGACCCTCCCGGCTTTCCGCAAAGCCACCAAGTCCTGGCTGCTCCAGCAGGCCGGGGGGGGGCTGTGAAACATCCAGCCCCGCGGAAATTATGAATGTTGCGGTTTTGTTTTTAAAGTGTTGTCTTTGTCTAGTCTTCCCCCTTCCCTTGTCTATTGTGAGCCGCCCGGAGTCCTTCGGGAGTGGGCGGCATACAAGACAAATACAATACAATACAATACAATACATTTTTCAGCCTTGTGACCATTGCAGTATTTCCCCCAAGCCATGTGACCAAAATTCAGATGCTTGCCAACTGGTTCATACTTATGACGGGATCACGTTATCAGTTTTTCTGACCTTCTGAAAAGCAAAGTCAATGGGGAAGCCAGATTCACTTAACAACCATATTACTAACTTAAGAACTGCAATGATTCATTTAACAACTGTGGCAAGAAAGGTCATAAAATGGGGCAGAACTTGCTTAACAAATGTTTCACCTAGCAACATAAATTTTTGGCTCAATTGTGGTTGTAATTTGAGGACTACCTGTATATAGGTGGGGTTTTTTTTGCTTCTATTAGAGAGTAACAAAAAGCATCTAAAGGACTTCAAATAAATCTTAAAGGGGAGAGAGCGAGAGAGCCCTTGTCTGTAATTTCATATAGTTGGCATTTCAAGGCAAACTGCTTCTGCAGATGGAAAAGCCACATCTCTGTCTTGACCATAGCTATGCAGGCTTGCATATCTTTAGTGTTATACTTTGACTTTCCTCAAGGAATTCAAGGCAACCTGCATTGCACTCTCTCCTACAATTTTGTTCCCGGATCAATGAATCTGTAGAATAGTCAGAGTTACAGTGATTGACCCCAATGGTACTCCTTGAAACTGCATGGCATAGCAATAGCACTTAGACTTATATATAGCTTCACAGTGCTTTACAGCCCTCTCTAAGTGGTTTTCAGAGTCAGCATATTACCCTCAACAATCTGGGTCCTCATTTTACCAACCATGGATAGATGGAAGGCTGAGTCACCCTTGAGCCTGGCGAGATTCGATCTGCCAAATTGCAGTCAGCTGGCAGTCAGCAGAAGTAGCTTGCTGTGCTGCATTTTAACCACTGCGACACTGTGGCTCTTGAACATAGATTATTCTTGAACACGGGCTTCAGAGATGATATTCAGCAGCTTCTGGCCAGTTCTGTAGAACTGGTAGTGGAAATTTTGAGTAGTTCGGAGAACTGGTAAATACCGTCTCTGACTTGTCCCGTCCCCATCTATTCTTTGCTTCCTGAGTCCCAACTGATCGGGAGGAAATGGAATTTTGCAGTAAGCTTCCCCTGGTGTGGAGAAGGAATTTTTCAGTATCCTTCCCCTGACACAGCCACCAAGCCATGGGCCACCAAGCTACACCATGCCCACAGAACCGGTAGTAAAAAAAAATTGAATCCCACCGCTTCTGTTGTTTTAGTCCAACCTACACTTTTTAAAATGTAAATTCACCTGAGCTGGAAAAACACATTTTTTTAAATTTTGGAATAACACTAAAATTACTTTTTAAATATGTTTCTGAACTTCCGATTGGGCTGTTGGGTGATTTTTCAGCCTCCCCAGGCTTCAGGAAAGCCTCCGGAGCCTAGAGAGGGTGAAAAACAATCAATGGATCAGCCGGAAGTATGAAATTTCAATTGGCCCATTGGGCCTGTTTTTCACCCTCCCCAGGCTCCAGAGGCTTTCCTGAGGCCTAGGGAGGGTGAAAATGGCCCCTCCTGCCCCCCTGGAGGCCTCCGGAGGGCTGTGGGAGGCCGTTTTCGCCCTGCCCAAGCTTCAGGAAAGCCTCCGGAGTCTGAGGAGGCGAAAAGTCCCCCCCACGTGGGGGTTGCTCACCCATGGGCAGTGGGGGGGGTGCTCATGCATGCACAGGTCAGGGGTTGCTTGTGCAAGTGGGTGGGCACATGCACACGTGCGATAGCGTGCATGCACACAGTTTTGGTACACCTTTAGAAAAAGGTTAGCCATCATTGATGTACAGTAGATATCAAATAAAAATAGACATGAAGAAGCAAGAATTATTTCTCAGATGCTTTCACTCCTTTCCATCCCTTTTATTAGAGAGGAGAAACGGGATTAACCCCGACTTTTTCAAAAGGAGCGGTGACGGATATCTGTCCCCAAAGATCTCTCAGGCTGTTATCTGCAATTCTACCTCAAGGTCAAACTGCTGTTCAGGAAGATCCTCATGACTTAATTAGGTTAGAAGATATTAGGAGAAGGTAAGTACTGAAATGTATCCTACTACCTGCTAAGAGAAGGAGGGCATTCTTCTATGTACAGATTAACAGAATTGGAAGGGACCTTGGAGGTCTTCTAGTCCAACCCCTGCTCAGGCCGGAGACCCTACACCATTTCTGACAAGTAGCAGTCCAATCTCTTCTTGAAAACCTCCAGTGATGAAGCTCCCACAACTTCTGAAGGCAAGCTGTTCCATTGGTTGATTATTCTCACTGTCAGAAAATTTCTCCTTTTTTCTAGGTTGAATCACTCCTTGATCAGTTTCCATCCATTATTCATCTGGCCTTCAGGTTCTTGGGAGAATAGCTTGACCCGTTCTTCTCAGTGGCAACCCCTCAAATATTGGAACACTGCTGGCAGTCTCCCCTGGTCCTTCTCCTAGACTAGCCATGCCCAGTTCCTGTAACCGTTCTTCATTTGTTTTAGTCTCCTGGTTGGTCTTTTCTGCAATTTTTCTAGAGTCTCAACTTTTTTTTTAATAGTGTGGTAACCAAAACTGGATGCAGTAGTCTCCTAGGTGATCCGGTAGGAGGAGTCATTGATGGGATATTCTCAGTGTTAGATGAAGGGGGTAAGAAGGAGGTTGGTTTTTCTGATGATGAAGAACCTGTTCCAGAGGCTTTCGTGTTCACTGATTTATTTCCCCCCCTCCCAATTTGGTTCCCTTCTGCGCAAGAGTAAGGCCATTGCGGATTTGGAGGTGGCTCCTGCTGCTGGGAGCACTCTGTCTACCCTGGTTCCAGGCACAAAAAAGGGGCAATTCCACAAGCCCCCAGTAGAAAAGGAGAAGATCCCTACTCCCCCTATGTTCATGGATGTTCTCAAGTCCCAGTGGGCGAAGCCCAGGGCCTTTCCTACCCCAGGCGGCAACTATCACCAGTTTTATAACTTTGATCCTAGTTTCTCTCAGGCTTTACAGATTCTGACAGTGGACCCACCTGTGGCGGCTTTGGCGTCCTCCTCTCTGGTGGCTGGCGACATCGCCAACAACCTTAAGGTGGAAGATATGAGAGCTGAACTGACTCTGCGCAAGAACTTCCAGGCAGCCATGTGGGCAATCAAGGCAAAGAAGGTCTACCCTTCTCTGGCTGACCCAGATGCAGGAGAGGGTTCCGGCTTTGGAGGTATGTCTCTTGCAGGACATCACAAAGCTCACTACTGCTGCCCAGTTCTCAGCGGATGCCACACTTGATGTGGTCAAGTACACGTCCAAAGCACTCACCACGTCGGTGGCATCCAGGAGACTGCTTTGGCTCCATAGTTGGCAGGGGGAGGCCTGGTCCAAGTGGACCTTAGCGGCAGCAGAGTATTCCAGCAATAAGCTATTTGGAGCATCCCTGGACCCGCTGCTGGTGGAGGACAGGAACAAGCGTAAGATCCTTCCTTCTTCTTCCAAGCGGGCAGAACAAAGGTCGATGCCCTACCAGAGGAGGCCTGCATATCAGCCTCCAGAGCAGGGCTACCAGTAGCAACAGAGGTACCCTCCCCCTAGGTACCCTCGCCAAGGGGATAGGCAATATTATAGAGATAGGAATCGATACCAGCAGCCCAACAAGCAGCCCTTTCGAGGGGTGGGTGACCGTTCCTACAGCAGGAATAAATGATCGGGCTCGGATCTTCCTATTGGCAGTCTCCTCACTCACTTTGTGGATCACTGGGACCTCATCACTTCTGATGAATGGGTCCTCCACACTGTTCATTGTGGGTTGCATTTGGAGTTTAGTTCTCACCCCCTTCTCATTTCTGGATCTCCTCCTCCTCTCAGAACCCGGTGAAGCTTGAGCTTATGTGCACGGCCATCCAGCACCTGCTGGACATTCAGGCCATCGAACTGGTTCCAGAGGACCAGAGAGGTTCTGGTTTCTATTCCAAGCTTTTTGTAGTTCCAAAGAATTCAGGGGGCTGGAGAGCCATCCTTGATCTAAAGTTGCTTAACTCCAGGCTGGTTTACCGGAGGTTTAAAATGGCTTCCTTGAAGTCTATCCTCGAAGGGATCAGGGTTGGGGATTCCTGGCCTCCATTTATCTTACAGAAGCCTATCTCCATATCCTGATTGCACCGGACCATAGGAGGTTCCTTAGATTTTCATATGGGGGGGTCCATTATCAGAACAGGGCCCTTCCCTTTGGTCTGGCTTTGGCCCCCAGGACCTTCACTAAGGTGTTGATGGTGGTCGCGGGTTACCTCAAGCCTGTCCTGATTTGAACTCAAATTTATTTAGATGATGTCCTAGTTCAGGGGCGCAGTCCTGGGACTGCGAAGAAGGACCTTTAGTTCACCATTAGGACCTTGCAGTCCTTGGGCTTCTCCGTAAATTTCAAGAAGAGCCATTTAGAGCCCTCTACACGCTTGCAACACCTGGGAGCGGTCATTGACACGGTGGAGAGTAGGGTGTACTTCTCACAAGATTGTAGGGACAGTATCTGCCAACTGGTCCAGCAGATCCGTAGGGCACATTCTGTCCCCGTAGTGTTGCTCTCGCATCTGCTGGGGAAGTGCATCTCCTGCATAGCGATTGTCCTGTGGTCTCGACTTCACTCCAGAGAGCTGCAATGGCTGCTGCTTCCGTTCCAGAGGGACGGTGCCAGCAATGCGACATTCCAGATTCCCGTTCTGCCCCAAGTCCGGCTATCTGCACTGGTGGACGTCTCCTGCCATGAACAAAGGGGCTCTATTTGGAGAGCCAGACAGGTTTGTGTTGACGACCGACGTGAGTCTCTTTGGTTGGGGGGCACATCTTGACTCCCAGCTGACCCAGGGACGTTGGTCAGCCTCCGACTTGCATCAAAACATCAACTGGCTGGAGCTCAGGGCGATCCACCTACCCTCCGTCATTTCAAGGTGAAGTTCGAGGGGAAGCATCTGCTGGTGCTGACAGACAACAATGCTGCGAAACCACATGTCAACAAGCAGGGGGGCATCCACTCAAAGGCCCTTCGGAACAAGGCTGCGAAATTGAGGAATTGGGCGGAACATCATCTCCTGTCACTGAGGGCGGAGCATATCTCGGGGATGGAAAACCTGCAAGCCGACTGGCTCAGCCGAGCGACAGTGGACCATGAAGAATGGCAACTGCTTCCCGAGGTCTTCAACAGGATTTGCCAGAGGTTCGGCAGGCCAGTTATGGATCTGTTCGCCATGCCAGCCAATGCGTAGGTCCAGAGGTTCATCTCCCAGTACCCAGCTCGGGGTGCGGAGGATGTGGACGTCCTGTGGTGTCGTTGGCCGGAGGACCTCCTGTATGCCTTTCCCCCTCTTCCCCTCATTCCCTGGGTCCTCAGGAAGTTGGCAGCAGAGGGGGCAGAGGTTATTGTAGTAGCTTCTTATTGGCTCTGTCAGCCTTGCATCCCGGAACTGATAGATCTGCCTGTTTCCCCCCACTGGAGGATTCCCCGGGGGGGTGGCTCTACACCAGGGGACCCTGCACCTTTTGGAGCCTCAGTGGCTCCAGTTGACTGTTTGGCACTTAAGAGGGAATACTTGAGGGCGGCTCAGTTTTCAGCCAGAGTCATTACGACCATCGAGGCCTCCAGAAGAAAATCCTCTACCCACATCTACAACACCACTTGGATTGCTTTTGTGTCCTGGTGCCATTCTGTGCAGGTAGATCCAGCGCAAGCCTCGATACCTCAGGTACTGGAGTTCCTGCAGGATGGGCTGGACAAGGGGCTTTCCCATAACACCCTCGAAAGGCAGGTTGCAGCATTAACAATGGTTCTTGGAGGGTTGGGTTCCTGTTCCCTAGCACAGGATCCGATCATTAAAAGGTTTCTCCGGAGGGCGGCCAAACCTATGCCCCCTGTGATTCATCGTTTCCCCACTTGGGATCTTTCAATGGTCCTGCAGGCGCTGGTGGGGGCTCCCTTTGAGCCATTAAGGACGATGAGTCTGCAGTTCCTCACCCTGAAGGTAGTGTTCTTGGTGGCCATCACATCCGCCAAGCGCATTTCTGAGATCAATGCACTGTCCTCCATCTGTGCACATTCCATGAGAACAGGGTGGTCCTCAGACTGGACCCTTCATTCTTACCCAAGGTCAATTCCCCTTTCCACAGGGCACAGAAGATAGTCCTGACAGATTTCTGTCCAGCACCATCCAGGGAGAGGGAATGCTCCTGGCATCGACTAGATGTGAGGAGGGTGTTGCGCATCTACCTTTAACGTACCTCTCCCCTCCGGAGGTCAGAGGTGTTGTTTGTCTTCTTCCAGCCTTCCACCCTTGGGGCTAGAGTATCCTCAGATACCATTGGTAGATGGATCAGTTTGGCTATTACTAGAGCGTATGAGGCTCGTAGTCTTATGGTGCCAGCTGGAATTACGGCCCACTCCACCAGGAGCGTGGTCATGTCGGCAGCCTGGTCAACCCAGGTACCCATAGAGGATATTTGCTGGGCGGCAGCCTGGGCTTCCCCTTCACTTTTCATCAGACATTACCGGGTGGACACTTACGCTTCTGCGGAGGCTTCATTTGGTAGGCGGGTTCTGCAGAGAGTGTTAGCACCTTGGGAGGCTCAGGCTTCCGATTCCCTCCCTGGGACATCGAGCGTTGGTATGTCCATCAATGACTCCTGCCACGGGATCACCTAGGAGACTGTCAGTTGGTCTTACCTGAACTGCAGGTCTCTAGGTTCCCGTGGGAGGAGTCACTTCCCATCCCAATTGAGTGCTGATGCTGGAAGTACCTGAGCGTTCTTGTATTAGGTCGGTTCGGTTCTTGACTGGTTTGGTTGTTGATCTTGTGTTCCGTTTGCTGTTCCTTACCATTCCTACCAGATTCCTCTTATACCGTTGACCTTTGATTAAACTGGAGGCCAGTAAGTGAGGCAGTGGCCTCAACTTAACCTCAGTCTCAAGGCAAATGGGGTGTGAGAATATCCCATCAATGACTCCTTCCACGGGAACTTAGAGACCTGCAGTTCAGGTAAGACCAACTGACATTCTATGTGTGGTCTTACTAAGGCTTTATAGAGTGGTATTAGTACCTCACTTGATCTTATAATAATACAATAGCAGAGTTGGAAGGGACCTTGGAAGTCTTCTAGTCCAACCCCCTGCCTAGGCAGGAAACCCTATACTGTTTCAGACAAATAGCTATCCAACATCTTCTTAAAGACTTCCAGTGTTGGGGCATTCACAACTTCTTGATTGTATCCCTATGTTAATGCAACTTAGGATAGCATTTGCTTTTTTGGCTGCCGTTGCAAAGTGCTACCTCATATTTATGTAACTGCTTGTCCATTAAGACTTGAAGATCCCTCTCCCAAAGCTGCTGCTGGAGTACTTCATCCTTAGCCAGACCAAGCAATTGCTTTGATGGGGCAGCATGCTTAACAAGGTCATGGGACATGGGACAGGTTGTCAGGAACTGTGGTGTCACAAGGTTCAGAAGGCAATATTGCAGGATAACTCTGTCTGCTTCCAGGAGTTGAAGATAACCACTGCTACCTCTGTCCCATACCAAGGCTTGAACCCTTTCTGGTAGGAGGTCAAATAATTTGCTTCTTTCAGGATGCTGCAGTTTTAGTCCATCACCACTGTCTCAACAACCTTCCCCATAAAGGAGAGGTTGGAGATCAAATTATAGTAACCTAAATCAGTTGGATCCAGAAATGGCTTCCTCAGAGGGAATATACCATATTTTTTGGCGTATAAGACACACCTTTCCCCCCAAAAAAAGAGGGTGAAAATCTGTGTGCATCTTATACACTGAATACTGCATTTTTGGCCTCCTGAACCCCCGCCACCTTCGCAAAAATGGAGGTGCAGAGGGTGTAGGAGGCCTGCAAAGTATTCCTGGGAGCTGGGGAGGGCAAAAATGAGCAACAAACGGGCTATTTTTTGCGCATTTGTGCCCCCCCCAGCCCCAGGAGCACTCTACAAGCTTCTCAAAGCCTATGCATGCCCTGTTTTTTTTTGCAAAACAACAGGCCTGTTTTTGTGAAAAATGGGGCATTTTTTGCTTGTTTTTGACCCCCCCAGCCCCTTTGCAGGCCTCTCAAACTCTCGGCATGCCCCATTTTTCACAAAAAGTGAGGCATGCAGGGGGTTTGGGAGGCCTGCAGAGTGCAAAAAAATTGTTTTTAATTTATCTCTTCAAAATCTTGGTGCGTCTTATACTCTGGTATGTCTTATAGTCCGAAAAATATGGGACCTAGCTCTACAGAAGACTGCTAGTACATCCTCTTCCACAGAAAAGTATTCATCATCTCCTAGATCAGAGGTGTCAAACTGGTGACCCATGGGCCGGATGCATCATATACAGGCCATGCCCACCCCAGCTCTGCGAAGGATAAGAATGTCATGAAAAATCATGTGACGGCAACGTGACGCTTCGAGTTTGACACCCATATCCTAGATTCTAGCAGTTACCTGTCTACCTGCTCCCCACAAGAGCCAGAATGTACAGTGGTCCAAAGAACAAGTAGCAGGGAACACCTAACCCCGTGACCTTCTCAGGCCAAAAGAAGTCCTAGATAATACAGGTAGTCTTCAGCATATATAGTAACTAATAGCTTTGCGATTGTTTGTAGTTACAATAGAGCCTTCCCACAAAAAGTACTCATGATCTGGTTCCAAAGTTCCAACAGCCACCCCCCTTCCAGAGTCACTTAACTGCTGAGCATCCAGCCTGTATTTATGGCCTTTTGCCATGTCCTGCAGTTATGCAATTGCAATTTATGTTGGTTTTGCTGAAAACTGGCATTTGCTTCTGGTTTTCAGCAAAAACACTCCATAGGAAATAATGGATTTGCTTAATGATTGCATTAAATTTGTTTAACAGCGACTGTTGCAAGAAAAGATTGTAAAATGGAATTATGAATTCACGACACCTTCCTACTATTGGATAAGCTGCTCCACTACTAATGCATATACATTATTATTTCCCAGTACTCGGAACTTGCAAAAATCCATGCATAGGCAGATGCTGGTGTTATTTTCTATCCATTAAAAATAGAATAGTTTCTTCATTCATGAGACACAAGGTCTCATCACAAAGAGAATGCATATAAAAGGTTTAAGAACAAAAAAAGGAACTAAATCTTAATATATTTTCTTATTACCTTGAAGCAGTTAAAAGTGATGGTACTGATTATTTAGGTGCAGAATCAACAACACCCACCATGATTTAATTTCTCTGATTACCCTCAAGGTCCTTTTGTGCCTATTTGTTTTTCATTTGTGTAGGCCAACAACAGCGTGCAGCACTATGTCTCATATGACACTTAGTGATAGAATGGATTACCTGAAACCACAACTAGATCGAAAATACACCTATGCAGAAATGATCCCTGTGAGTACCATTTGAGTACCAAGAACTGTGGCATTAAGTCTCTTCTCTGTGAAGAGGTGGAATGTTTGGGGTTTTTTTAAATTGTGGATGTCTAAAGGAGAACTATTTTAGGTGATGGAGAACTGAATAGCCATTCTTCTGGGAAAACTCATGAACGTCAAGAGTTTACAGTTTCAAAAGGGCATATGAAAACTAATATGTTCATATATTTGGGGCAGCAACAAATAAAAACAAATGCAAAACTTATAGAAGCTATGCAGGTGCACCTTCTTTTTTCTTGTAGGTTCAAATCTCGTTAAAGAATTAAATATCGAACATGTAGTGTGGAATACACCTACTGTATATCCGAAGAGTACCAATAAAAATGAAACTAGTTATTGATTGATTTGAAACATTTATATATAATAGCCACATTGTATACTAAATTCTGGGCAACTTCCAATCAAGAATTAAAACAATATAAAAATATGTAGTGCCTCTTATTGGTGTGCAGCTAATATAATAGCTAATTGCAAAATTTCTTGCCTTTTTATGAAAATGGCATAACAATGCTGAAATAATATTGCAATGGAGCATATTCGTGTGTATTCATTAATCCTTTCTTTTCTCGATGAATTAATCTTTTCCTGACAGATTTTTTTCTCAATTCATCTATGTTTGTGTCCAAAAGCTGAAAAAAATTGCCTTCAAATTGAATATTGCTATCTAAAATTTAGTACCATGTCTCTGGTCTGAACCTGTCACCAGACTCAAATCTGGGATGAAAATTTGATTAAAATTTAGCAGGTCTATTAAGAACCAGCAGATACCAGAAATGCACCTAACTATCTATGGTTAGTTAACTGTTGCAGCTGAAACCACAATCAAGATATGTCCACTTGACGTATGTCAAGAATGGTTAAAGAACAAGCTACACAAAATGAATCCCAAGGCCAGTTTTTGTTTTTATTTTTAAATGAGACTCAGCTGCTACAAGTCCCTTTTAACAAAACAGCAAATCTGATAAATTACAGAGACTTCCAGAGTCCCTTCATTATTAATTATTGCAAATAAGTGAAAAAGATAAACTAACTATAACCAAAGCACCAGTAGGATGTAAAAACTGCCATCACCTACATGGCGTTTTGTAGCCATTGAAAAGGGAAAAACTGTTATTAAGAAGAAAACGGGGAAAGGAAGTGGGAGGCAGACAAATTTAACACCATATATAAGAAATTGAGGGGGGTCGGGGGCTTCAAAATTTTTAGCAAGGGGTTCTCTGCCCATTGCTAGGTGGGCATGGCCATGATGGGTGTGGCCTAGGTGGCCTCCTTCACTATGGCAGGAGGACGTTTTTGCCCTCCCTGTGCTCTGGAAGCTTTCCTCAAGCCTCCAGGAAGGCAAAAACGGCCTCCCCAGGTTCTGGAGGTCCTCTGGAGGCTGGAAACAACCACATTTTCGGCCTTCCCAAACTTCCGGTAGGCCCGTTTTTCACCCTCCCCGAGTCTCCACTTGGCCGTGTGGGGACTTCTGGGAGGGGCAGGGAGGGGTGGGTGGGGCCAGCCAGGAGTGGGATTTGAGGGTTCTCCGAATTGCACAGAATCTTAGCTAGAGGTTCTCCCGAACCGCTGTGAACCCCCAGCAGCCCACCTCTGGGGGTCGGGGGGAGGAATTTGTAATAAAAACAGGCAAGCAAATTAGATATCTGATTGTGTTTTCTCTCTCTCTCAAATAAAAATAACAGCAGTTACAAAGACAGTTTCATCCAAGACACAATGAAACTGCATTATCTTGATGAATTGTTACTCTGTTATTCAGGGTAAAATCTCCCCAGATTTTTCCGAACTTGGAAGTTTTAAAATGGAAAGAATGCTGCAATCTCTTTTCTTGGAGAACAGAGCAGGCTACGTCTTCACTGACTTCTGTGAAAAATCAGACTGTAGGGTAAGAATAATTTCTTATTGGTGGATTTCTTGGTTGGATTTTCCTTGATAACTTGGAGTCTTCCCACACCTTTAAGGAGGAAAAAAGGCTTGTAAAAATCAAAAGAGTGACTGGCCAAAAATCAGCAGTTTAGCTTGAAATTGAAGACTGATTTCAAAATCTACAGTTTTGCACATTTAAGCTAATTACATCTGAATATTAGTATTTTTAATAAATATGCTGGCTGAAGTGGTTTTAGTCTAGTAGTACAGTGTTAGTTTTCCATTGTGAGAATTTAAACATTTGAATAAGTGGGGCTGTCTTGCATTGGTTTAGTATCATCTCAGCTTCAAATGACTCTGGATGATCTGTTGTAGTTAGCATATTTAATTCTTCCAAACAAAACTATTCTCTATTTCAGAAAAAGTTCTATTCGCAGCAGGTCATTGTACATTCCTAGAATTAAAGGTGGCTATTAATAATGTGGAATCACTTTTCTTCTTGAAATCAATGTAGTAAATTCTGTCTTAAGTGTGAATATATCTATTCAATTTTCACTAAAAATGGAAGAAAAATGTGTCACTGAAAAAACAAGATACATAAATGGATATAAATATGTGCCTGTGCCTCAGAGGTGGATTCTACCGGTTTGGACCCGTTTGGCTGAGTAGGTAGTAACTCGGCCGGCCACACCCCCGAACCAGTTCTATTGGCAACGCTGCAGGCGTCGCCATTTTGTTTTTTGCTTCTGCGCATGCACAGAAGCATTTTTTAACCTGTGAATGCATGGATGAAGCACGCGCCCGAAACATGTCCCTGAGCAAATTGACAGTAGAAGAAGCCAGAACCCACCCCTGCTGTGCCTTCAGATGAAAGATGCTTCAAGAAATATCAGTGTTTCTTTAGCAATTTCTGTTTGGGACTGCTGTCTATTTTAAAGTTGAGCCCATACTATTTCAATTCTAAACATAATTACTTGAAAGTGTAATTTCACTGGATTTCACCCCATTTATTTCACTGGATCTTATTTCCAACAAAATATCTAGAAAATATCAGTAATACTTATCTTATTTATAGGTTCTCTTATCTATAGGTGTTATCAAATGACACCTATTGAAAATTATGGGACATTTACAGGTAAAAGATTTGCAATGTTTTAATCCTGAGTATGCTTATTTGGAAACATAATTCATTAAAGCTGAATGTATTTCTCGCATACAAACATAGTCCATATGTTTGTATACATGAGGACCGAAGGTCTTAAATATTAAATTATATACTTTTAAAGCGATTAAGTATGTTTATTATTTGGACAGCGCTGGCTGTTCGGCTTTGAAACGGAGATGAGCACCGCCCCCTAGAGTCGGGAACGACTAGCACATATGTGCGAGGGGAACCTTTATCTTACTATATGGAAAGTGTACATTAAAATATACATAATGTATTTCAGTTGCTGTATACATTGCTGTCATTCTGCCAGGATCAAAAATACTACTCAAACTGTGCTGAATTAAATATGATTTATAATTGATCTCAAGGAACTGAATGTCCCTTGGTATTCTACCAGATCTCCTACACTTTTGCTCTCAACCATCTGAATTTACTTTAAAACCCATCCAAGACTGATTTGGGTTCTTTGTTTAACTCTATCGGATCCAGTTTGGAGATCAGGAGACAGTGAGAGACTGTGCATGGTTATTAGACAAGAGATCTCCAATGAAGCTTGCCTCTAGCTACCCCTTCAAACCTATGTATAAACCCATGTTCATTTCCCATCTTCACAAAAAAAGTCAGAGATTAAATTACTAATGTTCTCTTATGATTCTGCACTCGTTCTAGTAGCAAATTCTCAATGCTTTCCCACCTTCTAATGATGCTGCCCTAGGTATTCAGCATTTGAGCTTCTTTTGCTTTACCAAGCCAACATGCTACTATGCAATGAAACAAACATTCCCCTGAAATTTGCCTTCCTTCCTGGTCTTTTACGCACAGCACCATTTGTGAAGTGTTTCTAAAGCAAAATTTACTGCCTTAAAATATCAGACCCATCCATGGATAGAATATAATTGGCAAGGATTCTATCCAAATTTTACTGCGGGGGTGGGGAGGAGAGAAATCATCACTGTGTTCTTTTGCCCAGAAGAACTCTTGAAAGTTAGGACACTAATCTAATGTTTCTTAACTTTGGCAACTTTAAGTCATGCGGACTCCAACTCCCAGAATTCCCCAGCAGCCCTGGGTGGGGAAGTCTGGGAGTTGAAGGTCATGCGTCTTAAAGTTGCCAAATTGAGCAAGACTGCACTAAGCAATAACTTGGTAGTAATATCTTTCCTCCGATCTCTTCCATCTGTAGCTATGGAAGAACAGCGCATATTTTTGGTTTGACCTACAGGATTATCATCAGCTTTTCTATCAAGAAACCCTCCATCCTTTGAAACTATGCAAGCAAGCACAAGTAAGTCATAAACAAGAGTTGTTCATAGACTCTCGCTACCCCCAAGGAAAATAGTTTGGGATCATAATTAACAAAATATGTATAAATGGGAGTAACCGAGTTTATCTAAACATCATCTAGGCATGGTTTTTGTTCAGAAATATCTCCCAGTTCCAAGCATTTCATGGATATATAATTCCTATGCAATTATTCTGTTTTCTGTCCAGCTAGTGTTTGGGATTTCTTCCTTTTGTTCTTCCTTTCTTCCTTCCTTTCTTCCCTCCCGCCCGCCTTTCTTTCTTTCTTTCTTTCTTTCTTTCTTTCTTTCTTTCTTTCTTCATTCTTTCTTTCCTCCCTCTCTTCCTTCCCTCCTGCCCTACCTCCCACCCACCCACCCACCCTCTTTCTTTCTTTCTTTCTTTCTTTCTTTCTTTCTTTCTTTCTTTCATTCCTTCCTTCTTCCTTCCCTCCCTCCCTCCCTCCCTTCTTTCCTCCCTCCCTCCCTCCCTCCTTTCTTTCTTTCTTTCTTTCTTCCTGATGGAGTGAATTGTTATTAAGTATGAACTATAGAAGATTTGGAACTATTTGGAAATATTTGTGGGATGCTAAAATGAAAGAATCACTATGTATCCATCAACTGAAAATTCATTTTGGGGCATTTTGTTTACATAGACTTTATGTAAAACCTCTTAATTCAGCTCCTTTTTTATTTTGGATGCATAACAGGAAAGAAAATTTATTTCTGTCATAAATACAAACTTTCTGGCAATTAGTTTTGGAGGAGATTATGCTGATGATTAGGGTGTTATCCAATTCCTTGGTTATTATTTTTAGCTCAGCCCACGTTTGCTTTCCATCTTCTTACTTGTTTTCTTACTTGTCCGTCCACCTCATAACCTATCTAAATTTAGATAGTACATTGCTCGGGCAGGGACAAGATGTCTCTCAGTCACAGATTTCAAGACTGAATAGTGAACAGGATTTATTTTCCATGCATGTAACTGTGAAGTTCAGATTGTGAATGTGGGGAAAACCGGCATCTCTATGCATATGAGGAATCTATTCAGATTTTGGTTTTTCTGTTATATCCATCAATTCAGCCATTCTTCTGCTTTGTTCTATGTTCTCCTTGGTGAATTTTCTGTAACCATCAAAATTGCCTGTCCATTCATTTGTTCATTCATTCATGTCTATCTTGCTTATATGTGCTTCCTAAATGCTTAGTCCATATATTACATAAGTTTTTTCTCAACCAGAAAATGATTAAGAGCTAAATCCTGCAGGGGAATTTGAGAGCTCTTTTGTTTTTTACACACAGGAACATTCAGGGGTTTATTTTTTTTAATCAGCCAAGACCTCTACTTTGCCCTTGAATTGGGTGCAAGGAACTTCATTCTACAATATTGGTGCTGACTGAGCAAAAACCAAATTTGATTTACCTTATATTTAATTAATGAATGGGTAAATAAAATAAATGGCATTAATATTATTCTTCATGAATTTAAACATTTCCTAATCTGTAGTTTTTTGAGAGATTAAGAACTACATAATTCCTGATCCTACTTATTCCCTTCATCTACATCTGTGATAGCGAACCTATAGCACATGTGCCCGATGTGGCATGCGGAGTCATGTCACCTGGCATGCATGGTGTCCCCTGTTTCTCTTCCGAGGTTTCTGGTGTACATACGCACACGACCATCAGCTGGCCTTTGTGTGTGTGGCAGTGCTGGAAACTGGAAGAGCTGATCTTCCATTTTCTGTTGTGAGCATGTGGACTGGCCAGCTGATCAGCATGTGCACATGTGGGGCAGTAAATGGAAGACTTTCTGGCTGGCGCATATGTGTGCGCCAGAAACCTGAAGTTCATTTTCTGCCACCTGCAAGCCCCCTGGGCAGCTCCTCTTCCTGGTCGTGGCCCATACGAGCGCACGTAAAAGGTTCCCTTTTTGGCACTTGGTGCCGCACCCCCACGCACCCTCTCTTTTCAGCCCTCAATGCTGAAAAGGTTCACCATCACTGATCTACATGAAAGAGTGGAAACTATTTTTCTATTCAGAGCTATATTTTCTCAGAAATATTTTTTCAGGAGCAATGTTCTGCTGGTGGAAAAAACATGAACCTATTTTTTTCTGTTTTCTTACTACATTACCTCTGTTTTGTTTCCTCCTTGCCCTGTGAATTGCTGAGCTGCCTGAAGAAAACAGTTCACTGTTATCAAAATTACATGTCTTTCTGAAGGAGCTTTGAAATAGGTTTTAGGTCAAAAGCATTCCTTTAGTGGTTTGTGTATCACATTTTCATTTTTGTAACAATTTAAAGAGCCAAAAACATTAATATATTAACAATGGTCCTATATGTTTTCTTACGTGAATCCTGTTTCTGTGGGATTAAACATACCGGTAGTTAGCAAGAATTACTAGTTCATTGGTAGTTACTTCTTGAATTTATACTCTATCATGCTTCCAATCTAACTCTGCTTTGAGGGCATATCAAATTAAAATAGTAAAATATATCACTGAGCCACTTGTTATTCTTAAAGAAATCACAAGAGCAAGAAATCAATGAGAATAATATAAGCACAGCTGAATAACATGTATGTTTTAAAAGCTTGGGAAAATATGTATTCAACAGGCATTGATAAAGAGAATAACATGCGGGGGGGACGACAAGAGAGATATATGCCACAGGGCTACCATTATTTCTGCTTCTTTGCATGTGCAGTATCCAAAACATATTTGCAAATTTATTTTTTCTTTTTTATATGATTGGCATGGTGGCCTAATGGTGAAAACACATGCCTCCCACTCACCAGGTTGAGAGTTCAAACCTACGTAGCAGCAGAAATTTTCTTCTAGGACACAAAGAAACAATATTAGGAAAGTAAGGTTCTACATTTAGGCAAGAAAAAAAATGTACAGGTACAGTATAGGTGGTACCTTGCTCAATAGTAGTAACTGTGAGAGGGATCTTGGAATCCTAGTGGACAACCATTTAAATATGAGCCAGCAGTGTGCAGCACCTTCCAAAAAGCCAACACTGTTCTAGGCTACATAAACAGAGGGATAGAATCAAGATCACGTGAAGTGTTAATTACCACTTTATAATGCCTTGGTAAGGCCACACTTGGAATACTGCATTCAGTTTTGGTCACCACGATGTAGAAAAGATGTGGAGACTCTAGAAAGAGTGCAGAGAAGAGCAACAAAGATGATTAGGGGACTGGAAACTAAAACATATGAGGAACGGTTGCAGGAACTGGGTATGTCTAGTTCAATGAAAAGAAGGACTAGGGGAGACATGATAGCAGTGTTCCAATATTTCAGGGGTTGCCACAAAGAAGAGAGAGTCAAACTATTCTCCAAGGCACCTGAGGGTAGAACAAGAAGCAATGGGTGGAAACTGATCAAGGAGAGAAGCAACTTAGAACTGAGGAGAAATTTCCTGACAGTTAGAACAATTAATCAGTGGAACAGCTTGCCTCCAGAAGTTGTGAATGCCCCAACACTGGAAGTCTTTAAAAAGTTGTTGGATAGCCATTTGTCTGAAACGGTATAGGGTTTCCTGCCTAGGCAGGGGGTTGGACTAGAAGACCTCCAAGGTCCCTTCCAACTCTGCTATTGTATTGTATTATTGTAAGTAATTTGGAAAATATAGTTTATTGCAACAATGATCTATTTATTTATTTTATTTATTTATTGGCTTTCTATGCCATCCATCTCACTAAAACGTGACATTGGGCAGCTTACAATATAATAATGATTAAAAAGTGTAAAAAACTATTAAAATAGAATTAAAAAATTAAAATTAAAAAGCAAAGATGATGGCCAGCCATACCCAATGTAGTGTTTCCTTGTTTGGGTCCCAGGCCAAACAGCAGAACCAAATGTTTAGGCTCTTCCAAAAGGCCAGGAGTGTGGGATCAGATCTCACCTCTGATGGGAGAGCATTCCATAGTATGGGAGCCATAGCAGAAAAGGCTTTTCTCCTGGCATAGGGTTTCCTGCCTAGGCAGGGGGTTGGACTAGAAGACCTCCAAGGTCCCTTCGAACTCTGATATTGTAACAATATCTGCTCCGAATGCGGGTGATGTCAGGAAGGGCATTCGGCCAGTAAACACTCCATCTAGTCCCCCTGACGCTACCCCAAATAATTAAGGGATTACAGGGTCATAAAAAGGGAGTTTATTTTTTCATTTTTATATGTCGTAAATTCACCATAGCAGAACTGAAGTTACACAGAGATCTGTCCATGGACAGTATGAACCACTATATGTATTTCTGGCTTTATGTGAATGAAATCATAAAGTTAAGAATGATATTAGTAGCTGGATCTCATCACTGTTCGGTAAACAATGGCAGAAAACCTGTTATTGTTATGCTAGATAACCATTGTTACCAAGGGGTTGGAAATGAATAGATGGAAAATTTCATCTTGTGAGTTGTAATTTAATTAGAGATGAAATTCTTTCAAATATATTATCGCTGCATTGTGAATGGTAGATTATGAATCCACAACCCTAATTCAATTATATCATTGCATTATATTTCATATGATATGACTCGTTTTCATTTTTTTTATATTTTAGAATATAATTCTTGTGATTGGACACACCAGGAATTTGTCTCTGGTGCATAAGCTCTGAGAGTACATACAATCAACAAGTGATAAATCATGATCATAATCATAGTACAATCATCATGAATCATAAGATACAACACTGAATGACACTCATAAGATGCTATATAAAAACAATTACCATAAATCATAAGGTACAAACAACGAAGTGATAATCATAACTTGCTAAAGGAATAGGTAATAGGAAAGATGAGAAAGATAATTTTACATCTATATGTGCCATTTTTCTCCCGGTCTCAGCATTCTTCTTACCAAGGTGCACAGGTGAAACTCGAAAAATTAGAATATCGTGCAAAAATTCATTTATTTCAGTAATGCAACGTAAAAGGTGAAACTAATATATGAGATAGACTCATTACATGCAAAGCAAGATAGTTCAAGCCGTGATTTGTCATAATTGTGATGATTATGGCTTACAGCTCATGAAAACCCCAAATCCACAATCTCAGAAAATTAGAATATTGTGAAAAGGTGCAATATTCTAGGCTCAAAGTGTCCCACTCTGATCAGCTAATTAAGCCATAACACCTGCAAGGGGTTCCTGAGCCTTTCAATGGTCTCTCAGTCTGGTTCAGTAGGAATTGCAATTATGGGAAAGACTGCTGACCTGACAGTTGTGCAAAAAAACATCACTGACACCCTCCATAAGGAGGAAAAGCCTCAAAAGGTAATTGCAAAAGAAGTTGGATGTTCCCAAAGTGCTATATCAAAGCACATTAATAGAAAGTTATGTGGAAGGGAAAAGTGTGGAACAAAAAGGTGCACAAGCAGCAGGGATGACCGCAGCCTAGAGAGGATTGTCAGGAAAAGGCCATTCAAAAGCATTGGGGACTTTCACAAGGAGTGGACTGAGGCTGGAGTCAGTGCATCAAGAGCCATCACACACAGACGGATCCTGGATGTGGGCTTCAAATGTCGCATTCCTCTTGTCAAGCCGCTCCTGAACAACAAACAATGTCAGAAGCGTCTTGCCTGGGCTAAAGAAAAACAGACCTGGTCTGTTGCTTACTGAAATAAATGAACTTTTGCACGATATTCTAATTTTTTGAGTTTCACCTGTATTAGTATCTCCTTTAGTCTAAAAATCTCCCTCCAGATGAGAGGGTTTGAGGAGGAAGAGTATCTGTTTACTCCTGAGAATAAACAGCAGACAGGGAGGACACCCCGTCCCTATTAATTACTCCTCCCTTATCCAGAAGTTTCAATTCTGACTTCAGTTGGGAAGCCTCTGTCTCCATTTGGTAGTTGTCCAACAATTCTCCTCCGATATCAGCACTTTTCCTCTCAGTATCTGAAGAATTCATAGGTGCTAAAGCTGCAAAGGGATGCGGTAGCTCAGTGGCTAAGACACTGAGCTTGTCGATCAGAAAGGTCAACAGTTCAGCAGTTCAAATCCTTAGCCATAGCCTATTTCGGCACTAAGGATAGCCTATGCTTAAGATCAGGAATGATTTAAATTGTTTAAAGATAGCTTAGCAACAAGGAGCTAAGCTCAATGTAGAGATGTTGTTAATTTCTTATTCTTTTTTTTTTTGCAATATATTTTAGACCGTGTTTGTTAAAAATCTATACCGTGTATGGGTTCTGGGAAGTCAGGGGGGGGCGAAGGAGGTGGGGGCTCGGGCGGGAGGGGGGGGAGGGAATATATTAGGTCAGGCAAGAGGTGTTAGATCTCAATATAAGGTGACTTCACATGTATACTGTTCTTTTTTAATTTTTCTTTAAAAATAGGATAGGCCAAGTATATTGATATGTAGCGGAAATACACCAAGGAGCGGAGGACTGGGAAAGAAGACTGGGAAAGAAGAAAGATGGGCAGAGAGGGATGGGAGAGAGGGTGGGAGGGAAAGGTGAGAAGGAAGGGGGGGAGTGGATGTGGAGAGAGGAGTGGTAGAGGGGGAGGGGAAGTAGGGTAGAATGGGATGATGGAGGGAAGATAGAAAGTTGGTGAGTGGTGGAAGAAAGAGGTGTATGGAGAGCGGAAGAGTTATATTGGGTTTCTATTTTCTGGGGCCTTGTTGACAAGAGGAATTGATGCAATTATTGTTTAATGCTGTATGGTGTTGGCTATCTACAGTATACATGTGAGTGTATGAAAATGAAAATAAAAAATTTGTGAGATGACAATAAAAAATCCTTAGTGCCGTGTAACAGAGTGAGTTCCCATTACTTGTCCCAGTTTCTGCTATCCTAGCAGTTCGAAAGCACGTAAAAAATGCAAGTAGAAAAGTAGGGACCACCTTTGGTGGGAAGGTAACAGCGTTCCTTGCACTTTCAACATTTAGTCATGCCAGCCAAATGACCATGGAGAAGTCTTCAGACAGCGCTGGATCTTCGGCTTTGAAACGGAGATGAGCACTGCCCCCTAGAGTTGGGAATGACTAGCACATATGTGCGAGGAGAACCTTTACCTTTAAAGCTGCAATGCAAATGAGTCAGAGGCTTGGATTTGGTTGTGTAATGAGCATATAGAACTGTTGAAGCAGTGTGTGAACACTTAACTCCTATTTTCCAGGCTCTGGCTGGGTCAGCTTAACTCTTCCAGTGAGATAAATATTCCAGTCTGCCTCTTCTGTGCCAAAAACCCAAATGTGCTCCATCTCAAAGTATTACTTTCCCCACATCAATATGGATGGTGCTGCTGGTAGGGTGGTAAGAAGTACAGGGGCATCTTAGGACAGGAAGAAATGGAAGAAAATCAGATTTATCTTTAATATAATTGGAAGCTACCACAGAGTGATACAACAGAGCTACAGGTCCATGATCAGTCCATGAAAAGTCTTACATGCACGAGATCTGGCTTTTTTAGATAATCGTATATGAGGAAGAAATGTGGTAGAAAGCTAGATGAAGTCTCTTTTAGAAATGGTGAGGTCAGTAGTTTCCTGGCAATGTTGATCAGCAGTTTTTTTTTTGTAGGAAACCTTGGCAACTTCCAGGAATCATTATGCTGCCTGGAGAAAGTGATGTGAATGGTAGCAGTATATAAGGCTTGAAATTATGATATATGAGTAATAGAATAAACTGACTTATTATAGCTGCTCAGGCCAATTTTCTTCCTGGCAGTTTAGTATATAAAACCATCCCGTTCCCATTTCTATAGGAAAATTCAGAGAAGATGCCAAATAAACTTGGTTGCAGATGGTGAGCAGAAGAACATCTGTACATTCAGAAATTGGCCTTGATTATAAGAATTTGCCATCTATGGTTGCTCTTCAAGGATACAAGGCTGATTTGCGTTCAGTAAGAGTGTCCATGAGATTATTTTGATGCCAAAATCTAAAGATGTATTGCAGAGCAAGACTAAATTTGAAGAATAGCAGAAAGGATGAAATCATGGAGCTCATCTTCAAAGATCTGACTCCTGTTCAATATTCTGATTTCTCCATCTGAGACCCTGACCTATGAGGGCATTGAATCCTGACAAATGATTTCAGGAGTGCTCAGGGCATCTGTGACAAACTGTCTCCCTTGTCTAGAAGTAAAACCCTTAAATTGCTATCTCATACAGGGAAAGCTTAGCAGGACAAGCTTAATCAAATTGGTCATATTCTCCACAATATAGATACAGTTTTTATGGGGAGTAAAGATTGCAGCTTAATCCTGACAAGACTAGGAGGGGGGGCAGTGGTGAAATTCAATTTTTTTACTACCAGTTCTGTGGATGTGGCTTGATGGGCATGGTGTGCCTTTGTGGGTGTGCCTTGGTGAGCGTGGCAGGGGAAGGATACTGCAAAATCTCCCTTCCCACCCCACTCTGGAGCCAGCCAGATGTGGCATTTGTCGGTTCTCCAAATTTCTGCTCCCGGTTTGCCGAACTACTCAAAATTTCCACTACTGGTTCTCCAAAACTTGTCAGAACCTGCTGGATTTCATCCCTGGGGGTGGGGTATGAATTTCTGAATAGTCTGGATTGGTAAGTTATCATTTTTAATTCTCGATGGGGCAGTATAAACCCCAGACAAAATTGCTGTACAATCACCTGCTTGAAGAGCAGATGGCAGCCATGATCAGGAGGCTCTTTTGTGGATTTGTCTAATGTGCCACATGCCTCCTGGACTGGAATGGCAGACTGGCTCGCAGTCACTCATACTTTAATCATTTCCTAATTGGATTGTTCCAATGCACTCAATATGTGGGGATGTCTTTGAAGCACACTCAGAAACTTCAATTGGTTCAGAATGCAGTGGAGCACAGAGTTTTGGGGGCGCCAAAAATTACCATGCAACATTACTACTGTAGTTGCTGCATTGGCTTCCGGTACGCTTCCAGATACAATCCGAAGTGTTGCTTATCATCTTTAAACTCTATATGGCATGGGACTATCTAGCTCCCGGGATTTCCACCTGTTGTACCAGATACAACAGCTGGGCATGCCCCAGATGCCTTCTCTCAAACAGTGCCACTTTTTACAACCAAGGACGTATGCCTTCTCTGCCACATTGTCTGTCCTATGAAACACTGCCAGTCCCCCCCCCCCCCCCATGTTCTTGGCCTTCTGGAAACTGTTAAAACCTGGCTTTCCCCCCTTATGTTAGGGCCAAAATATTAAGGCAGCCAGCTATATGTTTGTTTGTTTTATAGTATTGTTATGCCGTGCCTTGGATGTTTTTTTTTTTTAATTATCTTGATACAATTGCCAGATCTCATTTGGCTGCCAACCCTTTGGATGGTTCATCAGTTTTCAACTTTGACAGAAAATTAGTTCTTTTGGTCTATTTGGTTTCAGAAAAGGAATCACTTTTTTCCAACAACTCTGGTCAAAAAGCCAATTATAAATATATGCACAGGAACAATCCATGAAATAATATCCCATCATTAAAGAGGAACATGATTTTTATTAACAGGTGGTTGATAAATGCTGGGATCATCATAGTTGTCAGACAAGGAGGAAAGGGACCATCACTGGACAACAATATATTTTCTTAAAATCTATATATATAAATGTGTGTGTGTGTGTGTTTGTGTGTGTGTGTGGTCCAGCATACCTCTGGAAGACCTTGAGCAATTTCAACCAAACTTGGTACACAGATGACTTACTCTCTGGAAAAAAAATACTGTGGGGGTGAGATACCCCTAACACCCCTTGATGTGTATGTTCCGTTAGGATACGGCCTGTTGTGCCTTAAAATGGCTTCTACCATACTGCCATAAAATGACTTCTATGTACAGCACAGTGGAGTTCCCATGGTAACGGCTTCACCATACTCCACAAGGAGGCTCCCTCTGGTAAGGGGGAAAATCTAACATTAGAAATTATATTTGGTCTGGACATTTTCAACAACATAAGGCTTTTCCTGTCTAATACAGGATTGGGATAAATAAATACCCGGGCAACGCTGGGTTATCAACTAGTAAAATAATAAAAGTAATTGTGACTATTGTTTTCCATCTATCAAGTCCTTCCCAAGGACTTGGAATAGGCAGATGTGGATATTTTGTGGTGTTAGAGATGTTGTTTCAGGATGTAAGCTCTTCTGAGTAAAGATGCCTTTTGCAATTGACTGATGGTGAATTTATCAAAGCCCGTGGTGTACAAGTGGTGTTCCTGTTGTTTTTGGGATTGTACCCAAGGTGCCTATGACTATTAGTATTTCTGATTCTAGATGTTGTTCTTTCCAGAACTAGTACATTTGTTTCAAATATCCTCTTCTTGTTGGATTATTTCTTTCTTTCTTTCAAATCAATGTATATTTGCAACAGGTAAAACACCTTTCCTTCCAGTAGTTCTGTGGCTGCTGGCTGTGGTTTCTCAGCCAATAATCCTGAGCCTTGTAGCCCATTTTTCAGTAGATATCTAGGAACTCCAACACATAGCATGGTCCTTGCTGACATGGGCAACTACTGAGTTGGTGCGGGTTTCATTTAACTTGAGTTGAAGGCAGCATTGGAGTGGTCAGCAGGGTACATTCTGGCATGTACACGTTGAGCTAAGGAATTTGATGCCAGGGTCAACTGGTCAAACTGGACCACTACTTGACTGTGATGCAGACCCAAGGTTCTCGGGTTTTTTCCCTGACTACATATTGTAATGGACTGAAGATCACTATTTTTTCTACAGGAGGAAACAATTGACACCTATGCTTTATTACTGCAATGCAACATTTTGGTCTCAGGCCCTTTGCTTGTGACTTAGTCTACTCTCTCTGGAAGAGAGTCCTTTCATCCAAACGTTTTTCCAATTAGTTTTTGTGCCTGAAAACTATTGACAAATGTACATTCCAGTAATTTTGCTAAGATGGACGTGGTGGCTCAGTGGCTAAGATGCTGAGCTTGTCGATCAGAAAGGTCAGCAGTTCAGTGGTTCAAATCCCTAGTGCCGCGTAACAGAGGGAGCTCCTGTTACTTGTCCCAGCTTCTGCCAACCTAGCAGTTTGAAAGCATGAAAAAATGCAAGTAGAAAAAATAGCAACCACCTTTGGAGGGAAGGTGTGTTCTGTGCACTTTTTGCGTGACCACGGAGACGTCTTTGGACAGCGCTGGCTCTTCAGCTTTGAAATGGAGGTGAGCACTGCCCCCTAGAGTCAGGAACGACTAGCTCATATGCATGAGGGGAACCTTTACCTTAATTTTTCTAATGCTTTTACAAGGCAACACAAGTCTGATTTATCTATTTTGATGCGAAAGAAGAATTTAAGCACTGATTAGAATCTGAACAATTAGGTTATTTTCGGGAAAAGAATGTTATTTTCTTCCTTGGAATGTCTGTCATGAATTTTATAAGGTTATGTGTTCATATCTGACTGGTGAAATGAAGGATTCATAATCAATGCTTGGAGTTTATGTAGGGACGACAATGTTTCTGCTAAGCAGCCACTCCCGACCATTTATCTGTACCTTTTAAGCACAATGGGCTTATTATTTTTTTCTCCATTTAGTTTTATTTCCAGTCTGGCCTGGTGGTGACAGTAGAACATAGCAGAAAGAGAATGACTAAAACATTGTGGAAAGCTAAATCCGCATGATCATTACATGCAAATTCATCAAAGCGCGATATCTGAAATTCTTCCACTAGCATAACTAACAGCTCAAATGTAATATAACAAATCAACACATGTGAGGCAACTTTTGATAGTGCTCTTGAGCTTGCTTTTATGGTTTTGCTTTTTAAATTCATTGTAACCCAGATGAGATTCAAGCTGTATTCAATCAAGACCAGAGTCAGCATATTGTGATTGTGCTCTTTCAAATTCTGTCCACCTTGTCCGTCCAGCACAAAAATTGAAGTAGAATCTTGAAATCAACGTCTAAGGCAGCAGTGTCAAACTCAAGGCCAGCGGGCTGGATCCGGCCTGCAGGTTACTTAGATCTGGCCCGCGGGACCACCCTGGAAACAGCATAGGACCGGCCTGCAGTGCTTCTGCTAGCGAAAACAGAGCTCGGGAGGGCTGTGTGCACCCATCCACCCCCGGCTCCATTTTCGCTGGTAGAGGGTTAGCAAACAAACTAAAAACAAAACAAAAGGAGAAATGTTTTCCCTTTTGCATTTGAGCATGCAAGAAGGGACAGGAAAGGAGAAAGGCAAAGAGGAAAGGCGAAGAAAAAGAAAGAAAGATGGGAAGAGACCAAGGAAGAAAAAAAGGAAAGAGGGGAAGGAAGAAGAAAGGAGAATGAAGAGGGAAAGAAAAAGAAGAAAACAAGGGAAGGAAGGAAGATTATAATGACAGTGAGGGAGGGTCTGAGGGAAATCTGCCTTAGCACTTGGCCACCACAGGTGCCCCCAACACAAGTGATGTTGAGTTGGCCACGCCCACCCTGGCCACATCTCCAGCCCCTCCCCCCCCAAGGTCAAACATAACCCTGATGCAGCCCTCAAGGAAATCGAGTTTGACACCTGTGGTCCAAGGCATATATCAAAATTTCATGGGATTGCAAGCTTTCTTCGGAATTCTATTTGATCATCAGGAGACTAACCTCAGTCTAAAAGTGTTGTATTTTAGATTCGAGTGTGTACATTCAGTTGCGGTAGCATGGCAATTCATCTGAAAAAGTTTTATTTTTTTTTAAATACCAGCAACTAGGGTTGTCCCATCATTTCATAATTCCTGAAAAATAAGAGAAGGAGAATAATTCACACTGAGTGGGTGAATGTGAGAATGTGAATGTGAGAATGAAAATTAAAGAAATTAACACAAACCTTTCCTGCTGTCTAACACACAAATCTACCACACACACACCCAAATAAATTGTAAACAAACCATTTCAGAGGTGGTATTCAGCAGATTCTGACCAGTTCTGGAGAACAGGAAGTGGAAATTTTGAGTAGTTCCGAGAACCGGTAAATACCACCTCTGACTGGCCCCACCTCCATCTATTCTCTGCCTCCTGAGCCCCAGCTCATCAGGAGATGGGCATTTTGCAGTAACGTTTCCCTGGGGTGGGGAGGAAATGGAGATTTTACAGCATCCTTCCCCTGCCACACCCACCAAGCCATGCCACGCCCACCAAGCTAGGCCCACAGAACTGGTAGTAAATTTTTTTGAATCCCATCACCGAACCATTTGCATTACCTTTGCTGAAGACCATAGACTGGAAACCATTAGATGCTACTTTACAAATGAACTTTCATTAAAGTCCTCTAAATTTTGCTCTCTCTGTGACTAGGACTGTTCAAATAATATCACTGTATAGTGTAGACTGACTAAGAAATGGAATGCTCATTTTGTGGCAGAGATCCATATAAGTAGGACATTAGTTCAAAGTATGTGTAGAAGAAACTCTTTACTGAGCCATCAATCAATGGCAATGCTAAATATCTCTTGTTGAGTAGAAATTCCAGCATTGCAAGACTTAGAGTTTTAGGATAAAAATTGGATAGGTTGCTCCATCCTTACCTAATTAGGACAATCAGCTTCCTCATTTTCTCATTTTTTTCGGCCATTCTTCCCCCCCCCCCCATAAATAATCTCTTTTAAAAAGTTGAAATAACTGCATAATATTTTTGTTGATAACTGTAAGAGCTATTTGAGTAGAAACATCCAGTGTCTGTGCAAGTTTTATACTCTTGAGTTTGTAATGGCTGATCTTCTGTTTTAATGCTGGTTTACTTTCGTTTGGCAGAAAGTGGATGTTTTTGCAAAGGGCAAATATTGAGTCTAATTTAATTATTTTATAATTTTTACCTCCCATTATTCAACTGGGGCATTTTACTTGGACAATTACAGAAATAAATATTTTTGAATGAAGGAATCAAAATGTGAAAAAGTAATATTAAGGAAATAATTGGTGAGAGGCTACACATAAATATTTTGTCTTAATAATAACCATCATGTAGAGAGATATAAGGCAGCTCTTTTGTATTAGTGATGTAGTTTTTATGATGCTTTTTCTGGATTTTACACTATATCGAATCAGTGCATACCAAAGCCAATATTCAAATGCTACATATAAATAAGCATGCATTTGTTCTGAAAGCTATCATGACTAGGGGAGACACGATAGCAGTGTTCCAATATCTCAGGGGCTGCCACAAAGAAGAGGGAGTCAAGCTATTCTCCAAAGCACCGGCGGGCAGGATAAGAAGCAATCGACGGAAACTAATCAAATAAAGAAGCAACCTGGAACTAAGGAGAAATTTCCTGACAGTTCGAACAATTAATCAATGGAACAACTTGCCTCCAGAAGTTATGAATGCTCCAACACTGGAAGTTTATAAGAAGATGTTGGATAACCATTTGTCTGAAGTGGGGTAGGGTTTCCTGCCTAAGCAGAGTGTTGGACTAGAAGACCTCCAAGTCCCTTCTAACTCTAGTTCTATTCTATTCTGTTCTTCTTTATTGTTAAGGCTGTAAGAAGCCCTCTTAATCCTCCATGGAAAATGTTGCATTCACTTTCTTTTGGAGTTGACTTATGTGGCTCGGATTGAGTTTCTAACAGATCCTTCATTTCTTCAATTTTTATATGAATGATTTATGTAACTTTCCTTGAACTCTGAGCATGGAGTGAATTTATTGTTTAAGTAATCAACACATATTCATGACAAAAAGAAATGACAATGGAATCCAGAGAGACCCCTGTGGTATATGTGTCATAAAAATAAATAAGGAGGATATGCAAAACAATGGTTTTAAGTGTTTATAGTATAAATCTTTTTGTTTAAACTTCCAGCCGTTGAATCCAGTCATCTTCCATTGTATTCTCTTCCTATATTTTCCTTTTCATTCTTCCTAAACAAGAAGTTCAGTTTTCTTTAGCCAATGAAATCTTGATTTCACTATTTTGGGATTTTCCTCTTATATTTTTCTTCTAAAGCCTTTTTATATTTCTGTGAGCTTGGGTTTATCAAGATTTCCAATGTCTGTTTCTCGTAATGTGGATGCTACAGCTTTGATTACATAAGAATAATTATTTGGAGAACTAATTTGTTATTGCTGTTTATAAGATTAGTACTGTAAATTGAGATAATAATTAAAATTTCTTTTGAGCCAAATTTGATTCTTGATGTTTTCAAGGACAAATCCATGCATTTTTCTTGGCAACGGTATGGAGGTGGTTTGCTGTGAATGAATCGATAGAAGGATGGATGGATGGATGGATGGATGGAGAGACAGATAGACTGATTGAGTGATTTCCCAATGTAGCCTACATTCTTGGAATTCCTTGGTGATGCTCAATCCAAATATTAACTAGGACCAATTCTGTTTGGCTTCTGAGCCAAAGTCAATCAAAAGCTACCACCTACTGAGATTTTTCAGGGAGTTCTTCACATCACACAGACATTTCCAGATAAATTGTTCCTTGATATTTTTTGAAAATATCTTTTTTGTATTTAGAGTAGTAATGTCACTTAAAACAAGTACTTAATTTGATTTCTATTAAGCCTTTTCATTTCTTTGATTTATATCTGTCTTAACATTGTGATATATTAAAGAAAAGACAATGTATTCCAGAGAGAGAACCACTGTGTGTATAATGAAAGGAATGCATGCGGTTATTTTGCTATAAGTACGTATAGTAAATTGCAAACTGAATTGGAAAAGGAAAACAACAAACATATGTGAGAATTGGCCCTGGGAAAAATGTTTGGAGGTAGAAAAATGAAAGACAGTTACAAGACATATAGCAAAGGGAGTTTATATAAAAATATAATGCATTGTTCTATAGATAGAAATTAAGCTGCTAGAAAATAATAAAGGTATTCTGAATTGTGTTTGAGTAGGATAGATCTAACTTTTTGACATTGTATGGCTCATCATATAGCTAAGCTCCTTATTTAACTCAAGAAGGATTAATGCTTGATTTGATTATAAAGTTCGAGTTTAAAAATTGAAACTTGAAGAAAAGTTATTATTTTATTAAATGAATTAATCTATATCTACTTTCCTAGATTCAGGATTTTAAAAGCCTGAATGCTGCTCTGATTTTTGGGGGGCTGGGGTGGGGAAGGGGGTGTGAGGAAGGGGCGTGGGGAAGGGGGAGCTGGATTTATTGTCTCCAGATTTTGCTCTTATAAATTACATAAAGATGCAAAACCCGAGGAGAATCCACATCTGGAAGTTGCTTTAGGCCCATTTCTTAATACATTATATATTATAGAGAAATATATAGAGGCAATATAGAATAAAACATTCTTCTTTTACTGAAGTAAAAAAGAAATCACCAAATAAACGAAGTTCGATATTCTATTATATATACTGTGACTTTTGTATGAACTTTTCAAGCATTTATAGGCAACCATTTAAAACATATTTTCCATGTAATGGACTGTTATCATACAATAATTGTTGGGAGTATTATCCTATACAAAGGCCATTTGAAAGTTTTAGTGTTCCAGAAAAAAAAAAAACCTGGAAAGCATAAAAAGAATGAAATTTGAACTTATAATAGAGGGCTCTCACAATTAAGAAAAGGAAAAAGTGCGTTAAAATTTTTGGCACTCAGTAGTCAACTAATGGCAAATGATGTGCTTTTTCATTGAGTTGCAATTGATCAGACCAAGTCCATCTCATCCAGCATACTGTTCTATTAGACCTCTAAATCAGTGAAGAGCTCTGAGCTTTAGGATCTGTTCTGAGTGACAAGTGACATCACAAGAATCATATTTTCATCGCACAAATGTCAAGAATGGTATATATAAATATATATATTTGTTTTCTGAGGTTTTCGCGGGTGTTAGTGTGTAGGTCTCTAGTTGTTCGGGTTTTCTCCCGCATAGAATTGGAGATGTCTTGGCGACGTTTCGACGAAGTCACATTCGTCATCTTCAGGCTGCTGCTGACTACTTCAGGTTTGGTGTTTCCAGGAGTAGTGTGGGATCTTGGCTGTTTTGTATATATATATATGTATATATATTTATATATATTTATATTTATGCTAGAGCTCGCAAGTTTACTGTATAAGTAGTTCGATTATTACAATTGGCCTCATAGAACTTCCCTCAACCTGGGGCTCTTTAGATGTAGGCTTTTCCTACTGTTCTCATAATTCCTAGTTTGCCAACGTTTGTCCATGCTGCCTTAGAATTCTGCAAAATGCAACCGCACAGATTCAGAAGACACCGTCTTGGAGAAGAACTTAAATTTCTCTTTGATCTGCAATTTCAGCCTAGGGATAAGCTAAACTAGATAGCAAATACAGCAGTGGAAAACCTTCCTGTCCTAGAAGTGATCAATTATACCTCTTAAAGTTTATACCACAACAATATTTCTGAATTTCCTTTCTTCCTTGTTCTGCTAAAAGCCACGGTGACCCACAGCCTGGATTTTACCTGTACAAGCGCTCAGTTCCCAATTTGCTCCTCGAAACACAGAATTATAATAAAGCAAATGTTACAGATCCTTCACAGATATAAACGGCATGTTTTCTTATAACTTTTCCAGATGGAGCGCAAAGGGTTTTTTGGCTACTACCTGCAGCCACACAAATTGTTAGATGCAGCTTCTGGAGCCTCTTAAAATAGTGGCCAAATTATAATTTTTGATACAACAGCACAGGACAATTATTAGATGCACAGGAGTAATTCTATTAGCTGTACTTAGTTAATTTAACTTACATGAAATGATATAGAAGAGAAATCAAATGTAAGTATTGCTCTGGTCCTGTCGACCTCACTGTCCTGCTAGCGAAAGATGCACCTCTCAGAGATTCCGTACACACCGCTTGGCCCCAACAATTTCTACCAAAGAACTGACCCTCCAGGAGAAAATGACGTGATTCGTATGCTTGGTCATTCCTTTTGTATGTGAAAGGTTCTTGATGCTGAGCTTGCTGTCTTGTTTGATTTTCCCAGATCAGTCTTTGCGTTGATCTGAGATCAGAACTGTCTGGCTTTTTCTAGTTAATACAATAGCAGAGTTGGAAGGGACCTCAGAGGTCTTCTAGTCCAACCCCCTGCCTAGGCAGGAAACCCTATACTGTTCCAAACAAATGTCTACCCAACATCTTCTTAAAGACTTATAGTGTTGGGGCATTCACAACTTCTGGAGGCAAGCTGTTCCACTGATTAATTGTTCTAACCGTCAGGAAATTTCTCAGTTCTAGGTTGCTTCTCTCTTTGATTAGTTTCCACCGATTGCTTCTTGTTCTACCCTCTGGTGCCTTGGAGAATAGTTTGACTCCCTTTTTTTGTGGCAACCCCTGAGATATTGGAACACTGCTATCATGTCTCCCCTAGTTCTTCTTTTCATTAAACTAGACATACCCAGTTCCTGCAACCATTCTTCATATGTTTTAGCCTCCAGTCCCCTAATCATCTTTGATGCTTCAAAGCTTGTCTTGATTTTGGGAAGCAGATTATGTATGAGCCGTGCTAGGTATATTGAGCTTAAAGAAGAGAAGGCTCAGGGGAAA